>NW_027420105.1:0-58218 GCF_009905375.1 Apium graveolens
TACACGAGGTCTGGAGCAAAAATTGAGGCGGGCCCGTTTTTTTCGATTTCTTTTCATAATTATCCCTATGGATTTATGAAATTGCATTCACGTCGATTCGGGGTCGTCCGGAAGTGAATTGGAGCTGAAACGAATGGAACTCGGTTTCCGAATAATCCTCGTAGGGGGTAGTACACGAGGTTTGGAGCAAAAATTGAGGCGGCCCGTTTTTTCGATTTATTTTATAATTTATCCCTATGGATTTATGAAATTGCATTCGCGTCGATTCGGGGTCGTCCGGAAGTGAATCGGAGTTGAAACGAATGGAACTCGGTTTCCGAATAATCCTCGTAGGGGTAGTACACGAGGTCTGGAGCAAAAATTGAGGCGGCCCGTTTTTTCGATTTCTTTTCATAATTTGTCCCTAAGAATTTATGAAATTGCATTCGCGTCGATTCGGGGTCGTCCGGAAGTGAATTGGAGCGGAAACAAATGGAACTCGGTTTCCGAATAATCCTCGTAGGGGGTAGTACACGAGGTCTGGAGCAAAAATTGAGGCGGCCCGTTTTTTCGATTTCTTTTCATAATTTGTCCCTATGGATTTATGAAATTGCATTCGCGTCGATTCGGGGTCGTCCGGAAGTGAATCGGAGCTGAAACGAATGGAACTCGGTTTCCGAATAATCCTCGTAGGGGGTAGTACACGAGGTCTGGAGCAAAAATTGAGGCGGCCCGTTTTTTTGATTTCTTTTCATAATTTGTCCCTATGGATTTATGAAATTGCATTCACGTCGATTCGGGGTCGTCCGGAAGTGAATTGGAGCTGAAACGAATGGAACTCGGTTTCCGAATAATCCTCGTAGGGGGTAGTACACGAGGTCTGGAGCAAAAATTGAGGAGGCCCGTTTTTTCGATTTCTTTTCATAATTTGTCCCTATGGATTTATGAAATTGCATTCGCGTCGATTCGGGGTCATCCGGAAGTGAATCGGAGCTGAAACGAATGGAACTCGGTTTCCGAATAATCCTCGTAGGGGGTAGTACACGAGGTCTGGAGCAAAAATTGAGGCGGCCCGTTTCTTCGATTTATTTTCATAATTTATCCCTATAGATTTATGAAATTGCATTCGCGTCGATTCGGGGTCGTCCGGAAGTGAATCGGAGCTGAAACGAATGGAACTTGGTTTCCGAATAATCCTCGTAGGGGGTAGTACACGAGGTCTGGAGCAAAAATTGAGGGGGCCCGTTTTTTCGATTTCTTTTCATAATTTATCCCTATGGATTTATGAAATTGCATTCGCGTCGATTCGGGGTCGTCCGGAAGTGAATTGGAGCTGAAACGAATGGAACTCGGTTTCCGAATAATCCTCGTAGGGGGTAGTAACACGAGGTCTGGAGCAAAAATTGAGGCGGCCCATTTTTTTCGATTTCTTTTCATAATTTGTCCCTATGGATTTATGAAATTGCATTCGCGTCGATTCGGGGTCGTCCGGAAGTGAATCGGAGCTGAAACGAATGGAACTCGGTTTCCGAATAATCCACGTAGGGGGTAGTACACGAGGTCTGGAGCAAAAATTGAGGCGGCCCGTTTTTTCGATTTCTTTTCATAATTTGTCCCTATGGATTTATGAAATTGCATTCGCGTCGATTCGGGGTCGTCCGGAAGTGAATCGGAGCTGAAACGAATGGAACTCGGTTTCGGAATAATCCTCGTAGGGGGTAGTACACGAGGTCTGGAGCAAAAATTGAGGCGGCCCGTTTTTTCGATTTCTTTTCATAATTTGTCCCTATGGATTTATGAAATTGCATTCGCGTCGATTCGGGGTCGTCCGGAAGTGAATCGGAGCTGAAACGAATGGAACTCGGTTTCCGAATAATCCTCGTAGGGGGTAGTACACGAGGTCTGGAGCAAAAATTGAGGCGGCCCGTTTTTTTGATTTCTTTCATAATTTGTCCCTATGGATTTATGAAATTGCATTCACGTCGATTCGGGGTCGTCCGGAAGTGAATTGGAGCTGAAACGAATGGAACTCGGTTTCCGAATAATCCTCGTAGGGGGTAGTACACGAGGTCTGGAGCAAAAATTGAGGAGGCCCGTTTTTTTGATTTCTTTTCATAATTTGTCCCTATGGATTTATGAAATTGCATTCGCGTCGATTCGGGGTCGTCCGGAAGTGAATCGGAGCTGAAACGAATGGAACTCGGTTTCCGAATAATCCTCGTAGGGGGTAGTACACGAGGTCTGGAGCAAAATTGAGGCGGCCCGTTTCTTCGATTTCTTTTCATAATTTGATCCCTATAGATTTATGAAATTGCATTCGCGTCGATTCGGGGTCGTCCGGAAGTGAATCGGAGCTGAAACGAATGGAACTCGGTTTCCGAATAATCCTCGTAGGGGGTAGTACACGAGGTCTGGAGCAAAAATTGAGGCGGCCCATTTTTTCGATTTCTTTTCATAATTTATCCCTATGGATTTATGAAATTGCATTCGCGTCGATTCGGGGTCGTCCGGAAGTGAATTGGAGCTGAAACGAATGGAACTCGGTTTCCGAATAATCCTCGTAGGGGGTAGTACACGAGGTCTGGAGCAAAAATTGAGGCGGCCCATTTTTTCGATTTCTTTTCATAATTTGTCCCTATGGATTTATGAAATTGCATTCGCGTCGATTCGGGGTCGTCCGGAAGTGAATCGGAGCTGAAACGAATGGAACTCGGTTTCCGAATAATCCACGTAGGGGGTAGTACACGAGGTCTGGAGCAAAAATTGAGGCGGCCCGTTTTTTCGATTTCTTTTCATAATTTGTCCCTATGGATTTATGAAATTGCATTCGCGTCGATTCGGGGTCGTCCGGAAGTGAATCGGAGCTGAAACGAATGGAACTCGGTTTCGGAATAATCCTCGTAGGGGGTAGTACACGAGGTCTGGAGCAAAATTGAGGCGGCCCGTTTTTTTCGATTTCTTTTCATAATTTGTCCCTATGGATTTATGAAATTGCATTCGCGTCGATTCGGGGTCGTCCGGAAGTGAATCGGAGCTGAAACGAATGGAACTCGGTTTCCGAATAATCCTCGTAGGGGGTAGTACACGAGGTCTGGAGCAAAAATTGAGGCGGCCCGTTTTTTTGATTTCTTTTCATAATTTGTCCCTATGGATTTATGAAATTGCATTCACGTCGATTCGGGGTCGTCCGGAAGTGAATTGGAGCTGAAACAAATGGAACTCGGTTTCCGAATAATCCTCGTAGGGGGTAGTACACGAGGTCTGGAGCAAAAATTGAGGAGGCCCATTTTTTCGATTTCTTTTCATAATTTGTCCCTATGGATTTATGAAATTGCATTCGCGTCGATTCGGGGTCGTCCGGAAGTGAATCGGAGCTGAAACGAATGGAACTCGGTTTCCGAATAATCCTCGTAGGGGGTAGTACACGAGGTCTGGAGCAAAAATTGAGGCGGCCCGTTTTTCGATTTCTTTTCATAATTTGTCCCTATGGATTTATGAAATTGCATTCGCGTCGATTCGGGGTCGTCCGGAAGTGAATCGGAGCTGAAACGAATGGAACTCGGTTTCGGAATAATCCTCGTAGGGGGTAGTACACGAGGTCTGGAGCAAAAATTGAGGCGGCCCGTTTTTTCGATTTCTTTTCATAATTTGTCCCTATGGATTTATGAAATTGCATTCGCGTCGATTCGGGGTCGTCCGGAAGTGAATCGGAGCTGAAACGAATGGAACTCGGTTTCCGAATAATCCTCGTAGGGGGTAGTACACGAGGTCTGGAGCAAAAATTGAGGCGGCCCGTTTTTTTGATTTCTTTTCATAATTTGTCCCTATGGATTTATGAAATTGCATTCACGTCGATTCGGGGTCGTCCGGAAGTGAATTGGAGCTGAAACGAATGGAACTCGGTTTCCGAATAATCCTCGTAGGGGGTAGTACACGAGGTCTGGAGCAAAAATTGAGGCGGCCCGTTTTTTCGATTTCTTTTCATAATTTGTCCCTATGGATTTATGAAATTGCATTCGCGTCGATTCGGGGTCGTCCGGAAGTGAATCGGAGCTGAAACGAATGGAACTCGGTTTCCGAATAATCCTCGTAGGGGGTAGTACACGAGGTCTGGAGCAAAAATTGAGGCGGCCCGTTTCTTCGATTTATTTTCATAATTTATCCCTATAGATTATGAAATTGCATTCGCGTCGATTCGGGGTCGTCCGGAAGTGAATCGGAGCTGAAACGAATGGAACTTGGTTTCCGAATAATCCTCGTAGGGGGTAGTACACGAGGTCTGGAGCAAAAATTGAGGGGGCCCATTTTTTCGATTTCTTTTCATAATTTATCCCTATGGATTTATGAAATTGCATTCGCGTCGATTCGGGGTCGTCCGGAAGTGAATTGGAGCTGAAACGAATGGAACTCGGTTTCCGAATAATCCTCGTAGGGGGTAGTACACGAGGTCTGGAGCAAAAATTGAGGCGGCCCATTTTTTCGATTTCTTTTCATAATTTGTCCCTATGGATTTATGAAATTGCATTCGCGTCGATTCGGGGTCGTCCGGAAGTGAATCGGAGCTGAAACGAATGGAACTCGGTTTCCGAATAATCCACGTAGGGGGTAGTACACGAGGTCTGGAGCAAAAAATTGAGGCGGCCCGTTTTTCGATTTCTTTTCATAATTTGTCCCTCTGGATTTATGAAATTGCATTCGCGTCGATTCGGGGTCGTCCGGAAGTGAATCGGAGCTGAAACGAATGGAACTCGGTTTCGGAATAATCCTCGTAGGGGGTAGTACACGAGGTCTGGAGCAAAAATTGAGGCGGCCCGTTTTTTCGATTTCTTTTCATAATTTGTCCCTATGGATTTATGAAATTGCATTCGCGTCGATTCGGGGTCGTCCGGAAGTGAATCGGAGCTGAAACGAATGGAACTCGGTTTCCGAATAATCCTCGTAGGGGGTAGTACACGAGGTCTGGAGCAAAAATTGAGGCGGCCCGTTTTTTTTGATTTCTTTTCATAATTTGTCCCTATGGATTTATGAAATTGCATTCACGTCGATTCGGGGTCGTCCGGAAGTGAATTGGAGCTGAAACGAATGGAACTCGGTTTCCGAATAATCCTCGTAGGGGGTAGTACACGAGGTCTGGAGCAAAAATTGAGGAGGCCCGTTTTTTCGATTTCTTTTCATAATTTGTCCCTATGGATTTATGAAATTGCATTCGCGTCGATTCGGGGTCGTCCGGAAGTGAATCGGAGCTGAAACGAATGGAACTCGGTTTCCGAATAATCCTCGTAGGGGGTAGTACACGAGGTCTGGAGCAAAAATTGAGGCGGCCCGTTTCTTCGATTTATTTTCATAATTTATCCCTATAGATTTATGAAATTGCATTCGCGTCGATTCGGGGTCGTCCGGAAGTGAATCGGAGCTGAAACGAATGGAACTTGGTTTCCGAATAATCCTCGTAGGGGGTAGTACACGAGGTCTGGAGCAAAAATTGAGGGGGCCCATTTTTTCGATTTCTTTTCATAATTTATCCCTATGGATTTATGAAATTGCATTCGCGTCGATTCGGGGTCGTCCGGAAGTGAATTGGAGCTGAAACGAATGGAACTCGGTTTCCGAATAATCCTCGTAGGGGGTAGTACACGAGGTCTGGAGCAAAAATTGAGGCGGCCCATTTTTTTCGATTTCTTTTCATAATTTGTCCCTATGGATTTATGAAATTGCATTCGCGTCGATTCGGGGTCGTCCGGAAGTGAATCGGAGCTGAAACGAATGGAACTCGGTTTCCGAATAATCCACGTAGGGGGTAGTACACGAGGTCTGGAGCAAAAATTGAGGCGGCCCGTTTTTCGATTTCTTTTCATAATTTGTCCCTATGGATTTATGAAATTGCATTCGCGTCGATTCGGGGTCGTCCGGAAGTGAATCGGAGCTGAAACGAATGGAACTCGGTTTCGGAATAATCCTCGTAGGGGGTAGTACACGAGGTCTGGAGCAAAAATTGAGGCGGCCCGTTTTTTCGATTTCTTTTCATAATTTGTCCCTATGGATTTATGAAATTGCATTCGCGTCGATTCGGGGTCGTCCGGAAGTGAATCGGAGCTGAAACGAATGGAACTCGGTTTCCGAATAATCCTCGTAGGGGGTAGTACACGAGGTCTGGAGAAAAAATTGAGGCGGCCCGTTTTTTCGATTTCTTTTCATAATTTGTCCCTATGGATTTATGAAATTGCATTCGCGTCGATTCGGGGTCGTCCGGAAGTGAATCGGAGCTGAAACGAATGGAACTCGGTTTCCGAATAATCCTCGTAGGGGGTAGTACACGAGGTCTGGAGCAAAAATTGAGGCGGCCCCTTTTTTCGATTTCTTTTCATAATTTATCCCTATGGATTTATGAAATTGCATTCGCGTCGATTCGGGGTCGTCCGGAAGTGAATCGGAGCTGAAACGAATGGAACTCGGTTTCCGAATAATCCTCGTAGGGGGTAGTACACGAGGTCTGGAGCAAAAATTGAGGCGGCCCCTTTTTTCGATTTCTTTTCATAATTTGTCCCTATGGATTTATGAAATTGCATTCGCGTCGATTCGGGGCGTCCGGAAGTGAATCGGAGCTGAAACGAATGGAACTCGGTTTCCGAATAATCCTCGTAGGGGGTAGTACACGAGGTCCGGAGCAAAAATTGAGGCGACCCATTTTTTCGATTTCTTTTCATAATTTGTCCCTATGGATTTATGAAATTGCATTCGCGTCGATTCGGGGTCGTCCGGAAGTGAATCGGAGCTGAAACGAATGGAACTCGGTTTCCGAATAATCCTCGTAGGGGGTAGTACACGAGGTCTGGAGAAAAAATTGAGGCGGCCCGTTTTTTCGATTTCTTTTCATAATTTGTCCCTATGGATTTATGAAATTGCATTCGCGTCGATTCGGGGTCGTCCGGAAGTGAATCGGAGCTGAAACGAATGGAACTCGGTTTCCGAATAATCCTCGTAGGGGGTAGTACACGAGGTCTGGAGCAAAAATTGAGGCGGCCCATTTTTTCGATTTCTTTTCATAATTTGTCCCTATGGATTTATGAAATTGCATTCGCGTCGATTCGGGGTCGTCCGGAAGTGAATCGGAGCTGAAACGAATGGAACTCGGTTTCCGAATAATCCTCGTAGGGGGTAGTACACGAGGTCTGGAGCAAAAATTGAGGCGGCCCATTTTTTCGATTTCTTTTCATAATTTGTCCCTATGGATTTATGAAATTGCATTCGCGTCGATTCGGGGTCGTCCGGAAGTGAATCGGAGCTGAAACGAATGGAACTCGGTTTCCGAATAATCCACGTAGGGGGTAGTACACGAGGTCTGGAGCAAAAATTGAGGCGGCCCGTTTTTCGATTTCTTTTCATAATTTGTCCCTATGGATTTATGAAATTGCATTCGCGTCGATTCGGGGTCGTCCGGAAGTGAATTGGAGCTGAAACAAATGGAACTCGGTTTCCGAATAATCCTCGTAGGGGGTAGTACACGAGGTCTGGAGCAAAAATTGAGGCGGCCCATTTTTTCGATTTCTTTTCATAATTTATCCCTATGGATTTATGAAATTGCATTCGCGTCGATTCGGGGTCGTCCGGAAGTGAATCGGAGCTGAAACGAATGGAAGTCGGTTTCGGAATAATCCTCGTAGGGGGTAGTACACGAGGTCTGGAGCAAAAATTGAGGTGGCCCGTTTTTTCGATTTCTTTTCATAATTTGTCCCTATGGATTTATGAAATTGCATTCGCGTCGATTCGGGGTCGTCCGGAAGTGAATCGGAGCTGAAACGAATGGAACTCGGTTTCCGAATAATCCTCGTAGGGGGTAGTACACGAGGTCTGGAGCAAAAATTGAGGCGGCCCGTTTTTTCGATTTCTTTTCATAATTTGTCCCTATGAATTTATGAAATTGCATTCGCGTCGATTCGGGGTCGTCCGGAAGTGAATTGGAGCTGAAATAAATGGAACTCGGTTTCCGAATAATCTTAGTATGGGGTAGTACACGAGGTCTGGAGCAAAAATTGAGGCGGCCCGTTTTTTCGATTTCTTTTCATAATTTGTCCCTATGGATTTATGAAATTGCATTCGCGTCGATTCGGGGTCGTCCGGAAGTGAATCGGAGCTGAAACGAATGGAACTCGGTTTCCGAATAATCCTCGTAGGGGGTAGTACACGAGGTCTGGAGCAAAAATTGAGGCGGCCCGTTTTTTTGATTTCTTTTCATAATTTGTCCCTATGGATTTATGAAATTGCATTCGCGTCGATTCGGGGTCGTCCGGAAGTGAATTGGAGCTGAAACGAATGGAACTCGGTTTCCGAATAATCCTCGTAGGGGGTAATACACGAGGTCTGGAGCAAAAATTGAGGCGGCCCGTTTTTTCGATTTATTTTCATAATTTATCTGTAACACCCCCAGAACCGGGGTCGGGGATCCGGGTCGTCACGGTCTTTCTTTCCACAATATCACTTCACTTAATTAATAAATAACCTTATGCTGTGACCCCACACTAACACACACCACAACCCGTTATAGTCTCAGAGATGAAATTTAAATAAGTACAAGTCTTTGAATCCACAATTTAAAAGTTATTACAACCCAAAATGATTACTTGATAAATTTACAGTTAATTGCCATTATCTGCCACAAGTTATAATTATACATAATTGATTCTCAAAAGTAGATGGTCTGATCTACAATAGATCTACCTCTGTAGCTATAGCAGCTACAACATCAACGGGAAGACACAGGACGCTTCCCACGCGCTTGCGCTGGGTCTGCTGGAGTCTGGCCATCTTTCCTAACTGTTGTTGTGTGATGAAGAAATAAAGCAAGGGTGAGCAGCAAGCCCACCAAAATAATATGTATAATGATTTACAATATATGAGCATACTCATAATACTCATGAAAGTCTTGGTCAAAAGAAATGAACCAAGTTGATATCTTAATGCAATGAAGTCGCAAAATATTCAGTATATATATATATATATACATATATACTTTTCAAAATATTGGAAGTCCTCTTCCATGCATAATACACACAGAATTCCAGTGTATAACTGTATAAAAATATCGTTGCAAGGTGATCTCATATATCTAACCTTGTCTCAACGTTTTTCTGAAAATCTTTGTCATGCATAAGATAATCATTTACTAGATATAAGTTTAAAAGATGAAGTTACAAAATACTCCAATATACTTATATCTTTTCCAAATACTACTTGAACTACCACCATTCAAGTTATAATTAGTTTCCAAAGTTCATCACATAGACGAGACTACAAGATAATACTTGAATAGATTCAACCTTTAAAATATCATCAAAATAAAATGAAGTTATGAGATACTTCATTTGATGCAAACATTATTTTGAAAACTTGACCCTGCCAACACTCAACAATCGCCCAACCCTAGCCTTTCTATCGAAGTGCTTTGGGTAGTGTTGCAGAAATATCCAATTGGATGATGAACTCATTACGGGAGTTTACCGCGCCAGGAAGACCACTTACGATGATCAGTCGTAGTAGTACAACCCCACCATTTTCTACATGTAGAGGAGAACCTGTCGGATTTACTTGTCAACCGAACACTGAACTCCTAAGGAATGGACCGCCTTAGCGGAACTTCCAGGCCATTTGGGCCAATATAATAAGGCTGGGCCGGCGCTACTCGACCACTTACGCCACTCCTAGTTCAGATGAAATCCATGACTCTGAAACGTAAAGCTCGTTTCCCCCTTTCCCCAAGTAGAAACTTGTTGATACGGCTCCACCAAGAAGTCGTACCTAGTTGGAAAGGAAAACTCACCGATATTTCCCAGGCGATGCCTGTTAATGGATTAACTTGTTCCAAGAATTTTACTTCCCGAATATTGGGTAAGTAATCAAAAACTCTTTTACCAAGACAGCAACCTTGTTGCGAATATAAAACACACCACCGAGCTGGATCCCCCAGGTTTTGAGCGAGTATTTAAATCCCCTTTTTAAAAGGAAGATCTTAAATATAAAAATAGTTTTGGGATCCGCTCTAACTTTTGAAAATCATTTTAAAGACTCGAAAATACTTTAAAGAGTGTTTGGAGTAAAACTGATTTAATGAAGTAAATCAGTCCCCGGAATATTTAGAAAATGTCTGAATATTATTATTTAAATAATATTCCCATAAAAAATAATCTTTATAAAATAATTGAAGTAGAAGTATTAAAACTTATACTTGAAATGAATAGCAAATAATCAAAGATATACTTATACGAAAGTAATATCTTTATTTGAATAATCAAAAATAAGTTTGATTATCGACACCTTATTCTTTAATAAAATAAAGAATATATCTCAGCAAATAATCGGAGTCATAGATCCTCAAATGAATATTCAAATAATATTCAATAAATAAAATAAAGGAGTCATACACCCTCAAATGAATATTCAAATAATATTCAGATAAATAAATAAAAGAGTCATAAGCCCTCGAATAATATTCGAAATAATATTCAATAATAAAATGAAGTTTAAAGTTATCGAATAAACCTTATTCGATTAATAGTTTGGAAAACTATAACCATATATATATAAATATATATATATATATATATCCATATCCATATAAACTCTACTCGGGATCCTCGACTCCCGGTTTTAGAAAATATTTTCACCTTTGGGTCCCTATACTAAGGGTATATGCAAGTTACCGCTATCCTCTAGCATAGGTATTATCAACTGAACCAACAGATATATATTGAAAGAATATGAAACAGGCATGCATATATATACCATAGCAGCATGCTTCAATATATTGCAACATTTGCTAATATAAACATCATGCATCTATCGCAAGATAATGCATATACATATATACATCACAACAACAGTGTATCGGATAGAATACTTGCCTGAGCGACTGGGGTTACGAATGGCTCGGGACGAGTCTGGTAACCTATAAACAACAAGTAAGTTGGAATTAAACCAAAATCACTTGTAAATCTATACTTTAACTAACTTAGACTCTAACGCTTGTTTTGCGCTCACTGATTCGCTTAAGCCACTCGGGTACCCTCGGCTCCACCATTTTTAATAATTTAACCTTTACGAGTTTTAAAGAGATTCCTTCGCGAGTGTCTTACTAACTGCCTAACACACTTACCATAAATGTTTCATACATTAATTAACCCTTTTTGGTCTTTAACCTATGTTTCAAAGTAAGGCGAGGGGAAAAGTTTCGTTCGCGAAACGCCGTTACTTGAAACGATCATTTCTCCTAAACCGTGCATCGGAATCGAACGAACTACATATCAGAACGAAGCTCGTAACATGAGCTATCTAAACATGGCAGTGGTCATATTCTAGCAGGGGGTTCTCGGGTCCTAATGTTATGAACAAAAGCAGTCTAAAGTAAATCGGACATTACGACGGCTATGTTTACGCGATTTCCCAATTTTAAACCAATTCAAAACAACCACAATTCAACCACATATCATTCATACAACCAACATCCATCCATACCATACTACAACAGCCCCAATAATTCAATATTTCCAATTCATACTTATTTCTCAATTATGAACTAAGAGTTTACTTAAGTTCATTAACTAATAACCAAGATTTCCAACTCCAAAAATATCACAAAATCAACCAATCTCTAAACACACAATAATCATGCCTCTCACCAACTAAACTACTCATAACAAGCTCTAAATATGATTACACACCCATTACACTAACCCATCATCTAATCATTAGGAAATCTAAACAACAAAACTTAAAACTAAGACCATGAAGAGTTATACCTTCCTTGAAGCTTTTAATCCATGAAAGATCCTTGGAATGCCCATGGAAGCCTTAATCTAACCTCCTACAAGCTTGTTCTTTCAAAGAAATCAAGAACACAAAAATTAATTTCAAGAAAGTACTATTCACCATCATCTTTCTTGATTTATAGAAAAAGATTGGCTTGGAATTAGAAGCTTAAACTTATAGGAAGTATGTAACTATCCATGGGGAAGCTTAGATAATTACCTTGCTAAATAGTAAGTGGAGGAGCTTGGACTTCCCATTTCTTAAGAAAGAAGCCGAGAGCTTCATGAAGAAATGGAGGATTTGGTGTTTTGTGATTTGTTTTGCTTGGTTGCTAGGTTTTTGTATTTGCTTTAGTCAATTACCTTCTTGCCCTTGAATTTGTGTGGTTCTCATTCAACCACACCTTCTTCCTTCCCTTGTCATGCTTGTGTCATCCTCATGATGTCATCCTCCCTTCCTTGTCCTCTTCTCATTGGTTGGGTGACATCATCCTCTCTAATCCCTTTGATTAACTTCCTAATTGTTTGCCTAATGACCGCTGATCTGTTATACGGTTCGCTTAACTTTCGTTTTCGTTTATCGTTTGAAGGATCATACCCGGGATCTTATTACTTTGGTTCCCTTAACCTTTCTCAATATATTATATTCCTTTTATGATCCTCTCCTATAATCCTTTAATTTAAATCCTTTTTATCCTGTTACCTTTTTCTCAAATCTTTCCGTATCTAGTGTATTTCCGGGAAAAATCAAAGTGTTCGGATTTGGATTCTGACGATCTTTACATACACTTATATACCACATAGAGTACTAATAATATCCCATAAGATCAATAACAGAACCCCTACATAGCGTGGCATGAACAGTTTTCTCATTCAGCAAAAACACTATTCATAAGGGTTTCAAAAATTTCCAAAAATTGGGGTTATTACAGTCTCCCCTCCTTAAAAGGATTCCGTCCCGGAATCAGATAGAAATAAATAGGGATACTTTCTTAGTATTGCACTTTCTAACTCTCAAGTCAATTTTCCCACATTGTGGTCCTACCACCAAACTCTGCCTAGTTTGATAATCCTTCTCTTAAGTACTTGTTCCTTTTCACTCTATAACCCTTCCTGGTTGCTCCATATAGGTTACGTCGGGTTGCATATCTATGCGCTCATATGCCTCTATTTATCTGGCATCTGAATTACACTTCCTTAACATTGATACGTGAAACACGTTACGACCTGCTACATGTTCGGGGTTAGGGCTAGCTCATATGCTAACTTCCCAAATGTCTTAATATATCCAAGGGTCCAACAAATTGTAGACTTAGCTTTCCTTTCTTTCCGAACCTCATCAATCCTTTCCAAGGGTTTCCAAGGGGATACCTTTAACAACACTAGGTCCCCTACTTCCTATTCTTTGTCCTTTGGACCACTGCGGGTCCGAGTATCTTGCGCTCTACATCTTCATCCTAACATAAGGGAGTTCGACATTGTCTTCCCTCAAGGATCTCATAAGGCGATACCTCAATACTGACATATGATCTATTGTCGTAAGAAAACTCAACCTGTGTTAAGTGATCATTCCAATTTCTTTCAAGTCTATTGCACAGACTCTCATTATAGCTTTTAGCATTAGAGCTTTTGCTTCTCACTACCCATCCTTTTCCAGTTCGTAGTCGCTACTACCTTCTGTTCCTAATATTATACTAGTTATACTTTTGCTCGTTAGCGTCCTATAACCTTTTAATAACCACGTCAACCTTAGTATCACGAATGTGTTTCCATTCCGAATACTACCTGTTATGGATTAAAACTACTATATATTATTGCTGTATTTAATACTAAGGAACGTGAGCTCCAAGGCTCGATTTGACTGCTCTTGTGTTTCGTGACTCAATCTGCCTTAACAAGATGCCTACGTACCTTGCTGATTGCCAAGGATCAAGTCAAAAAACGTAGTTCTGATTTGTGGGGTGAGGCCCCTTATATAGATGCGGGAGTCCTTGAATTGGACTTGGTATAGGAGGCTTGGTGGATAAGCCTCTGAATTAGGATAGACTTAGGAGTCCTAGGAAGTAGGAAGTTGATTCCTTATCCTTTCAGGTCCCCTTGAGGCTAATCTCTAAGGATTTATATCCTCATCGGGACTCTTTTCAACATCTGATTTCTCCCTTATTAATTAATTACGAAATTAATTAATAATCAGGGCTTTTTGGGCCTCTTTTATTCCACCAGGCCTAATCTGGTCCGTCAGACTTAACCTTTCTGGTCTGAATATTATACATCTTATTATTATTGGGCCTAGCAGCCCATTAATTATAAAATCAGGACTTATTTATCCCTATCATTTGCCCCCCAACTTTTGGGAAACATTGATTAGGTTTCGCAGAAGTTAAATCTATTCGTTCCCTTACAGGGTTTCGTTTTTGCGTAAAGTGTGGAGCGACCTACACATTTACAACGAATCTTCCTTTTATTCAGAAATTATCTTAATTTCCAGGAATTTTTCCCTAATTTTCTGGGATTTTCCCTAATTTTCTGGATTTTTCCCTTAATTTCTGGGATTTATCCTTAATTTCCGGATTTTTCCTTTAATTTCTGGGATTTATCCTTAATTTTCTGGATTTTTCCCTTAATTTCTGGGATTTATCCTTAATTTTCTGGATTTTTCCTTAATTTTCTGAAAATATTACCATTTTTCAGAAATTATTTAAGGAATTTCCTTAATTTCTGGATTTTTCCCTAATTTCTGGGATTTATCCTTAATTTTCTGGATTTTTCCTTAATTTTCTGAAAATATTACCATTTTTCAGAAATTATTTAAGGAATTTCCTTAATTTCTGGATTTTTCCCTAATTTCTGGGATTTATCCTTAATTTTCTGGATTTTTCCTTAATTTTCTGAAAATATTACCATTTTTCAGAAATTATTTAAGGAATTTCCTTAATTTTCTGGATTTTTCCTTAATTTTCTGAAAATATTACCATTTTTCAGAAATTATTTAAGGGATTTCCTTAATTTTCTGGATTTTTCCCTTAATTTCTGGGATTTATCCTTAATTTTCTGAAAATATTACCATTTTTCAGAAATTATTTAAGGGATTTCCTTAATTTTCCAGGATTTTTTCTTCTTTTTTTTTTTCTCTCCCTTTTTTCTTTTTTTTTTTTTTTTTTTTTTTTTTTTTTTTAATACAATTTTCGACCAGGAATCCATTCGACCAGGATCCTGGTCGAATTAACCTTCAGTATGCCTTGGTCGATTGAATTTCGAGCAGGTTGGGTTCGAGCAAGATTCCTGGTCGAATTTCGGCCAGGATTTTTTCCTATATATTTTTTTATTTTTTTTTTTTTTTTTTTTTTTTTTTTTTTTTTTTATTTCGAATAGGATTTTTCGACCAGGAATTTTCGGTTAAGATTTTCGGTCAAGATCCCCATTTTTTGACCGAATTAACCACCATCTCTTGCCTTGGTCGAAGCTATTTCGGGCAGGTACTATTCGACCAGGATTTTACCTTGATTCCTGGTCGACAGTGTCAGGAAATATTCTGGTCGAACCAGTAAAATTTTTTTTTTTTTTTTTATTTCGAATAGGATTTCTTCCCTTTCGGTCAAGATTCTTACTTTCTGACCGAATTAACCTTCCTTCTAAGCCCTGGTCGAAGGATTTTCGAGCAGGAACATTTTGACCAGGATTTTTCTGTGTTTTCTCTTCGAAAGGTTCAAGAATACATATATATTTTTTGTATATCCTTGGATTCTCAATTCTGGGCTAAGACTTGGGCCCATTTTAACTGGGCCTATTCTCTAATTTGGCCTACCCTTTTTCCTGGGCTACAATAGAAAAAACCTTGGCCCATTTTCCTTGGTCCAACTAGTTTTTTGCAATTGGCCCATTGCTTTAACTGGGCTCCCTTCCCACTTCTTTTTTCTTAAACATCATTTGGGCCTCAACATGGCTTGATTTTTCTAAAATTAGGCCCTTTTCTGAGATGGGCTTTCATTTTCTAAGCCCAAATTCCAAATCCTTCTAGGGTTTTTCTGGATTCTTCCAGATTCTTCAAAAACTTTAATTTTCCTCTGATTTTTGCTAGAACTTCCTGGATTATTCCAGAACCTTCTAAGTTTTGGGCCCAAATGGGCTTTTTTAAGGCCCATTATCCTTCTTCCTTGGCTATATAAAGGTGGGGTGAGAGTTTTATTTCTTCACACCTCTCATTTCATTTTACAACTTCTCCTCATCCCTCCTCCAACTTTCTAGCCTTTCCTTTCTCAAATCCCTCCTTTAGTTTTCCAACCTCTCCTTCAGGCTTTTTCTAGCTTTCTAATCTTTCTAATGGCTGACAAGAATTCTGAGAGGGCGGCCAAAATTGCCTCGGCTTCAAAACGAGGTAAGGATATCGAGATCCGCTCTTCATATATGTCTTTAATTGATATGATTAATACTAGGGGGGATGAATATCCCTCCACTGCACATCTCGACTCTTTTAATCACTGTAATACTTGGCATAACATAGATTTCAATAAACTAAATGCTCGTTATAACGTCCCTCCCCCCTTTAGACTAGTTCCAGTCTCTGGTGGTGACCGTACTTGCCACTGGAGGCCCGATACTCTTTTCATCTACACCGACGCCCTTAACGCTGGGCTTAGGTTCCCTTTCCATCCTTTTATCCCTCATCTTTTGGCTGACTTACAAATCAACCCGTGTCAGCTTCCTCCAAACGCCTGGAGGAATATTCTATGTTTTATGGTTTGTTGTCTTAGGGAGGGCTTTCCTCTTTCGGTAGCCGTTTTTAGGAAGGTCTTCCAATGTTACAATAGTTCTTCCAATATTTGTGGCTGGGTTTATGTCAAACAAAGGCCCAAAAGCAAACATATCTTTAATAGCGCCTCTATTCCTGATAATAATCCAAATTGGAGGAATAGTTTCGTTGGGTTACGTTGGGAGAATGGCGACTGGGGCACGCTCTTTCGATCTTCCTTTGGGAAGGTCAGTGATGGTAGCCTCAAATCCATTCACTTAACTCCTGAAGAAACTATTATTTATAATGGCCTTACTCAGGATGATGGTACGACCACCAGCTGGACTCTCTTAGAGGAGTTTTCCCTAATTCATGTGGGACTATCCTCTGTTTCTCAACAGGGTATTTTTCTTCCCTTCTCAATTTTACTTCATTTCATGCGTTATTAACTTCACTTATTTTGTCCTTTGTTTTGTTTCAGCTGCTAAGGAGATTAACGAGGACAACGTTCCTTTGGTTGAGGAGACAGCTAGGATGAAGAAAGCTCGGCTCGCAGGCCTAGACACCCGGGGAAAGGCGACAGAGCCTATCTTCTTGAGAAAGCACAAGGAGCCTATGGGGAGGCTTCAACTGAAGGAGCTGAGGGCCATAATGCTCCTATCACTGCTGCTGCCCCTGCTGCTGCTGCTACAGGCGCCTTTCAGCCTCTCTGGGGATTCCGCCGAGGGGATACCGTGGTTGGTTCCACGAAGCATGCTTGGGATTGGTCCTACCATAGCGTGACCCCAAAGGACTTTACTGATGTGGTGGCCACCCCTGACCTTGAGAGGATTAAGCTCATGGGAGCCCAATCTCTGGCTTCGGTATGCCTTCTCTTTTTTAAACTTATTTCTCGTTCTTGTAGCACTTTCTTGCCTTATACTTTGTTAATTGTTTTGTTTCAGTCTAACGCCTACTTTCAAGGCGCTGTGAGGCAAGCCGAATCATGGAAGCGGGCTTCTGATAAGGCCGATAATGCCCTCAGGAGGCAGCAGAAGAAGTATGCTACCCTGGAGAAGAAGCTCAAGCGCAAGGAGGAAGAACTCGGAGAGTCTAACGCCGAGCTGGTGGTACTTCGGGCGGAGAAGGATAAAGCTATAGACAATTATCTGGACTCGGAGGAGTTTGCCCAATCCATGAGGATTAGGGATGATTCAGTCTTTCCCGAGTTTTTTAGGACTGGTTGGGACACGGCCCTTGGGACCGTGAACGAGGCTTGTCCTGATATTAACCCGGCGGACTACATCTGCCCTGACGATGAGGCTTTGCTACAGAGGTTTCGTACCCGAGTAGTTGTCTCGGATCATGTTCCTCAGGATCCACTTCTTCCTCCTCCCGAGTCTTTTTCCAGACCTGCTGAGGATGACAGCTCTTCCTCCTCCGAGACAACGGAGACATCTAGCGAGAGCGGAGAAGACGATGATATGGACGCCGAGGGCACCTCAGCTCCTTAGAGCTTTTTCAGCCCTGCGTGGCTTTTTTTATTTTCGAGACTTTATTTATCAAACTTTTGTAACATCTATCAGATCTATCTCATTTATCACCTTTTATGCTTTGCATCCATGCATTTGATTTTTATTTGTTAGGCCACAATCATACTTTGAAGAACTTATGAATTTCATAAAATTGTCTGGGATTCGTCCCTTACACAAGTCTTAATAAATTTCGTAATAAAACTAAAACATATAAATCCTAAGCAAGCAAAGCTTCAAGGTGCTTTTCAACCTACTCGCCATCCTGACGAGTGAGAATCGTACTTCGACCATCTTACACGTAGTAAACCTTCAGGTTTTGTGCGTGCCAGGTTCTCGGGACTTCAAAACCATCCATAGTCTCCAGCTTGTAGGTTCCTCTACCCTGAACGCTCTTGACTCTATACGGCCCTTCCCAATTTGGGGCAAGCTTTCCTTTCTGTCCGACACCAGAAGCCTCTATTTTTCTCAAGACTAGGTCACCTTGTTTGAAAAACCTCTCTTTAACCCTTAGGTTGTAGTAGAATGAAGCCTTTTTCTGATATTCTACTATCTTTGCGTGTGCTTTATCTCGTACTTCATCGATTAAATCCAGGGCTAACTTCTGCCCTTCCTCATTTTCTTTTTCATCAAAAGCCTGAATCCTTGGAGAAGAATGTGATATCTCCACGGGAACTACTGCTTCCGCCCCATATGCCAACATGAAAGGAGTTGCATCTGTCGTGACTCTACAGGTAGTCCTATAAGCCCATAATATGGGAAGTATCTCATCTACCCAATTATTTCTCGACTTTTCGATCCTCTTCTTTAGTCCATCCAGGATTATCCGATTTGCTACTTCCGCTTGCCCATTGGCTTGCGGGTGAGCCACAGAGGTGAATCGTAACTCAATTTCATTTTCTTCACAATACTTCTTGAATTCCTCATTGTTGAATTGCGTTCCATTGTCAGTGACGAGGATACGGGGAATTCCATATCGGCACATGATGTTTTCCCACAGGAATTGTGCAACCTGCTTAGTTGTGATTTTGGCCAAAGGTTTGGCTTCGATCCACTTGGTGAAATAATCAATGGCTACAATCAGAAACTTCCTTTGTGCTGTGGCCATAGGAAAAGGCCCTAGAATATCCATCCCCCACATAGCAAAGGGAATAGGTGAGTTGATAGAGGTCAGCATCTCGGGGGGTTGTCTGGCGACTGGTGCATGCTTCTGACAACGATCACACTTCTTTACATATTCTTTGGCATCAGCCATCATTTCTGGCCAATAGAAGCCTAAACGAGTTATCTTATGAGCCAAGGCCCTGCCCCCCAAGTGTTGCCCACAAATGCCTTCATGCACTTCCTCAAGAGCCAAGCGTGCCTCATCCGGCCTGAGACACCTCAAGTAAGGAACCACGAAAGATCTCTTATACAGAATCCCATCTATCAAGGAGTACCTTAGTGCTCGAACAGTTAACTTTCGTGCTTCAGTTGCATCGCTTGGCAACCATCCGGTTTGAATGTGAGCCTTAATGGGATCGATCCATGACGTCCCCAGGCCTATGGGAGCCACAAGCTTAACATCTATGCTTCGCGTCTTTAAAACACGAAAGTATACACTCCCTGAACTTTCTTCTATCTCAGATGAAGCAAACTTTGATAGCGCATCTGCCTTAACATTTTCTTCCCTTGGAATGTGCTCAACATGACATTCATTAAATTGGGTCATCACAGCCCTTACTAGGCGGACATATTTAGCCATTGTATCATCCCTTGCCTCAAATTCTCCCTTTACTTGGGATATGATCAGCTTTGAGTCTCCACGGACCTTTAAGTTTTTGACTCTAAGTGTCCCAGCTAGACCAAGGCCTGCTATCAGGGCTTCATACTCTGCCTCATTGTTTGTGGTTGGGAAGTCTAGCTTCATGGCATACTCAATTAAGAATCCATCAGGGCTTTGCAAAACCAACCCTGCTCCACTGGAATTTGTTTTTGATGCTCCATCAAAATAGAGAACCCAATATTCTTTCTCCTTGTCCCCATTGTCGACTCCCTTGTCTTGAGGTGTGGTATCTTCCTGCCCCCCGACTTCTTGGTTGGGTATGGTACATTCCACCACGAAGTCAGCTAGTGCCTGGGCTTTTATGGCTATACGTGGCTTATACTTGAGATCGAACTCTCCCAACTCTATTGCCCACTTAATTAGTCTCCCACTTGCCTTGGGACTGTGAATGATATTTCTCAGTGGCTGATTTGTTAGCACCTCAATCTGGTGAGCCTGAAAATAAGGACGCAGCTTTCTCGAAGCCATTACCAAGGCTAGAGCGAATTTCTCAATAGTTGAATAATTCAACTCAGCACCATGCAAGATTTTGCTGACATAGTATACGGGTTTCTGGACTTTCAGTTCCTCCTTAACCAACACCGCGCTCAAGGCGCTTTCTGAAACAGCCAAGTACAAGAATAAAACTTCACTCAGAACTGGCTTGGCCAATAACGGGGCCTGGCCCATATACTTCTTTAACTCTTCAAATGCCTTCTGATTTTCCTCACTCCATACAAAGTCTTTAATGTTCTTTAATGACTTGAAGAATGACAAGCACTTGTCTCCTGACTTGGAGATGAATCGTCCTAGCGCAGCAACCCTTCCTGTGAGTTTCTGAACATCCTTGACAGTTTTTGGGGGTTCCATGTCCAGGATTGCCTTTATTTTATCGGGGTTAGCCTCAATTCCCCTCTTTGAGACCATCAATCCCAAGAATTTTCCAGATCCTACTCCGAAAGCACACTTCGTGGGATTCAACATCATCTTGTGGTACCTCAGGACCTCAAAAGCTTCCCTCAAATGGGTTATATGATCAGTCTTTACTAGACTCTTGACTAGCATGTCATCAACATAGACTTCCATAGTCTTCCCAATAAGATCTTTAAAAATTTTATTCACCAACCTTTGATAGGTGGCTCCTGCATTCTTGAGACCAAACGCCATAACAAGATAACAATAAACACCAAAGTCAGTGATAAATGATACCTTTGGAATGTCATCCTTATGCATTTTGATCTGGTTGTATCCGCTAAATCCATCCATGAAACTCAGCATCTCATGTCCAGCGGTGGCATCAATCAAAGTATCAATTCTAGGCAGCGGAAAACAGTCTTTGGGACATGCATCATTCAGATCGGTGAAGTCTATACACATCCTCCACTTTCCATTAGCCTTCTTCACCATTACAGGGTTTGCTAACCACTCCGGAAATTGAATCTCCTCAATGAAACCAGCCTCTAAGAGCTTTTCCACTTCCTGCTTTATAGCCTCTTGTCTTTCCGGGGCAAAATTTCTTTTCTTTTGTTTTACTGTCTTCCGGCTTGGATCCACGTTTAACTTGTGGGTAATTAACCCCGGGTCTATGCCTGGCATATCAGCTGCTGACCATGCAAACACATCACTATTTTCTTGCAAAAATTTCACTAACTTCCCTCTAAGGGGCTCCTCTAATGTAGCTCCAATAAAAGTCATCCTCTCAGGATTCTTGGGATCTAAAGGAACCGAATCCAATTCTTCTGCTGGCCTTCCTCTATTCTCATCATTTTCTCGAACATCCATATCTTCAATAGGAAGAACCTGCCCCCCGACTCCATCTGCCCTCAAAGAGGCCACATAACAGCTTCTAGCCATTTTTTGATCTCCCCTCTCTTCTCCAATCCCGTTTCGGGTGGGAAACTTCATGACTGAATGGTAGGAAGAGGGGACTGCCTTGAAGGCATGTATCCCTGTTCTCCCCATGATAGCATTATAAGTTGAACTAGCCTTTACCACCACAAAATCCAGCATCTGCGTTGCTTGCCTTGGCTCCGTACCTATGGTGGTTGGTAATTTAATTATCCCTTCCACAGGACATTCTACTCCAGCAAATCCATATATCGGCATGTCGGTTGGTGTCAACTGGGAGTCGTTATACCCCATCCTTAGAAAGGTGTCGTGGAGCAAGATATCCACAGAAGCACCATTATCCACAAGGACCCTCTTAACCGGGCTATTTCCTATTATCGGCGTTATGACCAGCGGGTCGTCATGGGGAAACTTCACACCCTCTAGGTCGGAATCATCAAAAGCCAATGTTACTTCTGTCCTGGCCCTCTTCGGGGCTTCTCCAACAATATGCATAACCTCTCTAGTATATGCCTTTCTGGAATTTTTGGACAATCCAGCAGCAGTTGGACCTCCAAAGATCGTGTTTATCACAGGCCCTCGAGGTCTCGGCCCTCCATAAATGGTGTTTATAACTGGTCCTCTAGGTTGGGGATTCCGCCCCTGATCATCTTGGTCCCTCCTACGATCTTCAAAGTTCTTCCTTCCATTATTGTTTCTGTCTCCTCCATCTCCAGTATACTTGTTCAGCCTTCCTTTTCGAATCAAAAACTCAATTTCATCTTTCAACTGCCTACACTCATCGGTGTCATGACCAACATCTTTGTGAAACCTGCAATACTTGCCCTTATCTAGCTTGGCGGGATCAGCCTTCAAGGGCTTAGGCCAGCGAATATCTCTGTCTTTCTCAATCTCCATCAAAATCTGACTTCTGGGGGCATTCAGCTTAGCGTATTCAGTGAACTTTTGCCCAGGTCCTCCCTTCTTGGGGGTTGAATCAGGGTTTTGTTCAGTTCTAGGATACTTATCCTTAGCGATGTACTCCAAATCAGTTTTTCGTTTCTTGCCTCCAGTGGGCTCATTACTTACTACGGTCTTCCTCATACTCTCTTCAACCTTGATATACTTCCCTGCCCTCTCTTGGAGCTGCAACATGCTCTCAGGGGGTCGTTTGGCCAAAGACATCTTGAAAAACTCATCCCTAGTTCCTTGTTGCAGCGCTATCATGGCTACCTTATCATCAAGGTCTGGGACTTTTAAAGCCTCCTTTGTAAAACGATTTAGGTAATCTCTTAAGGATTCTTTAGCTCCCTGCACAAGACTCATAAGAGATGCTGAACTTTTCTCATGGACTCTTCCACTGATGAATTGCTTAATAAAAGCCTGACTTAATTCTCTGAACGATCCAATAGAGTTTGGGGGCAGGCGACTGTACCATCTTTGAGCCATACCCGACAGGGTTTGAGGGAAGGCCCGACACTTTATAGCATCATTCACGGGTTGCAGCAGCAGTGCATTAGAGAATGTCCTAACATGATTAGCGGGGTCTCCCGTGCCATCATAGGCTTTGATAGTGGGCATCTTAAATTTTCTTGAGATATGGGCATTCATTATCTCTTCTGTGAAGGGTGGAGTTGGATCATCAGGATCCCCAAGGGGAAGGAGATTGCTTGGATCAGTTCTTGGGACAGCAGCCCTTCTTCTTACCGGACCATCCAGGTCTATGATAGGAGGAGGATTTCTCCCCCTAGGAGGTATGTGGGGTCTGGTGGCTTGGTAAGCCTCCAAATCACGCCTCAGCCTTTGGATTTCAGCCTCATGAGCCCTGATCTTTTCCTGCACTTCTTGGGGATTCGCCCCTGGGGTGCTTTGGGGGCGTTGCCTTCCATCGGCCATTGGCTCTTTTCCAGGACGCCTCCTTCTCGGGGCCACTTCATCATCCGAAGATTCGGAGTCTCTCTCAGTGTATGGACCAGAAAATTCCCGATCCTCAGGGATAGGATCCAAACCTCGTATATAGGGGGGCGACCGCCCTCGTGCTTCGCTTCGCCCAGCATATCCACTTCCTCCAACCTCAGGGTGAAGGGGCATCCCATAAGGGGGGTTAGTAGTAACAATAGTTGAGTATTCATACCCGACGGGTCGAGAATTCACAGGTATATGTATTTGTTGAACTTGAGGATTCGTACCTTGAACAGTCGGGGGAGTTGTCCCTTGTGGCTGAGGATGAGTTGCCCCTGTCTGGGCTTCCCCCTGAGTAGATGCATAAGTTGAATGGGGAGAACACGGAGAACAACCAGCACTCTGGAGGAGGGAACACCATCAGGGACAACCCAGGTGATTTCATCAACCGTGGAGGTTCCTCCCCATTCAACTTATGCATCTACTCAGGGGGAAGCCCAGACAGGGGCAACTCATCCTCAGCCACAAGGGACAACTCCCCCGACTGTTCAAGGTACGAATCCTCAAGTTCAACAAATACATATACCTGTGAATTCTCGACCCGTCGGGTATGAATACTCAACTATTGTTACTACTAACCCCCCTTATGGGATGCCCCTTCACCCTGAGGTTGGAGGAAGTGGATATGCTGGGCGAAGCGAAGCACGAGGGCGGTCGCCCCCCCTATATACGAGGTTTGGATCCTATCCCTGAGGATCGGGAATTTTCTGGTCCATACACTGAGAGAGACTCCGAATCTTCGGATGATGAAGTGGCCCCGAGAAGGAGGCGTCCTGGAAAAGAGCCAATGGCCGATGGAAGGCAACGCCCCCAAAGCACCCCAGGGGCGAATCCCCAAGAAGTGCAGGAAAAGATCAGGGCTCATGAGGCTGAAATCCAAAGGCTGAGGCGTGATTTGGAGGCTTACCAAGCCACCAGACCCCACATACCTCCTAGGGGGAGAAATCCTCCTCCTATCATAGACCTGGATGGTCCGGTAAGAAGAAGGGCTGCTGTCCCAAGAACTGATCCAAGCAATCTCCTTCCCCTTGGGGATCCTGATGATCCAACTCCACCCTTCACAGAAGAGATAATGAATGCCCATATCTCAAGAAAATTTAAGATGCCCACTATCAAAGCCTATGATGGCACGGGAGACCCCGCTAATCATGTTAGGACATTCTCTAATGCACTGCTGCTGCAACCCGTGAATGATGCTATAAAGTGTCGGGCCTTCCCTCAAACCCTGTCGGGTATGGCTCAAAGATGGTACAGTCGCCTGCCCCCAAACTCTATTGGATCGTTCAGAGAATTAAGTCAGGCTTTTATTAAGCAATTCATCAGTGGAAGAGTCCATGAGAAAAGTTCAGCATCTCTTATGAGTCTTGTGCAGGGAGCTAAAGAATCCTTAAGAGATTACCTAAATCGTTTTACAAAGGAGGCTTTAAAAGTCCCAGACCTTGATGATAAGGTAGCCATGATAGCGCTGCAACAAGGAACTAGGGATGAGTTTTTCAAGATGTCTTTGGCCAAACGACCCCCTGAGAGCATGTTGCAGCTCCAAGAGAGGGCAGGGAAGTATATCAAGGTTGAAGAGAGTATGAGGAAGACCGTAGTAAGTAATGAGCCCACTGGAGGCAAGAAACGAAAAACTGATTTGGAGTACATCGCTAAGGATAAGTATCCTAGAACTGAACAAAACCCTGATTCAACCCCCAAGAAGGGAGGACCTGGGCAAAAGTTCACTGAATACGCTAAGCTGAATGCCCCCAGAAGTCAGATTTTGATGGAGATTGAGAAAGACAGAGATATTCGCTGGCCTAAGCCCTTGAAGGCTGATCCCGCCAAGCTAGATAAGGGCAAGTATTGCAGGTTTCACAAAGATGTTGGTCATGACACCGATGAGTGTAGGCAGTTGAAAGATGAAATTGAGTTTTTGATTCGAAAAGGAAGGCTGAACAAGTATACTGGAGATGGAGGAGACAGAAACAATAATGGAAGGAAGAACTTTGAAGATCGTAGGAGGGACCAAGATGATCAGGGGCGGAATCCCCAACCTAGAGGACCAGTTATAAACACCATTTATGGAGGGCCGAGACCTCGAGGGCCTGTGATAAACACGATCTTTGGAGGTCCAACTGCTGCTGGATTGTCCAAAAATTCCAGAAAGGCATATACTAGAGAGGTTATGCATATTGTTGGAGAAGCCCCGAAGAGGGCCAGGACAGAAGTAACATTGGCTTTTGATGATTCCGACCTAGAGGGTGTGAAGTTTCCCCATGACGACCCGCTGGTCATAACGCCGATAATAGGAAATAGCCCGGTTAAGAGGGTCCTTGTGGATAATGGTGCTTCTGTGGATATCTTGCTCCACGACACCTTTCTAAGGATGGGGTATAACGACTCCCAGTTGACACCAACCGACATGCCGATATATGGATTTGCTGGAGTAGAATGTCCTGTGGAAGGGATAATTAAATTACCAACCACCATAGGTACGGAGCCAAGGCAAGCAACGCAGATGCTGGATTTTGTGGTGGTAAAGGCTAGTTCAACTTATAATGCTATCATGGGGAGAACAGGGATACATGCCTTCAAGGCAGTCCCCTCTTCCTACCATTCAGTCATGAAGTTTCCCACCCGAAACGGGATTGGAGAAGAGAGGGGAGATCAAAAAATGGCTAGAAGCTGTTATGTGGCCTCTTTGAGGGCAGATGGAGTCGGGGGGCAGGTTCTTCCTATTGAAGATATGGATGTTCGAGAAAATGATGAGAATAGAGGAAGGCCAGCAGAAGAATTGGATTCGGTTCCTTTAGATCCCAAGAATCCTGAGAGGATGACTTTTATTGGAGCTACATTAGAGGAGCCCCTTAGAGGGAAGTTAGTGAAATTTTTGCAAGAAAATAGTGATGTGTTTGCATGGTCAGCAGCTGATATGCCAGGCATAGACCCGGGGTTAATTACCCACAAGTTAAACGTGGATCCAAGCCGGAAGACAGTAAAACAAAAGAAAAGAAATTTTGCCCCGGAAAGACAAGAGGCTATAAAGCAGGAAGTGGAAAAGCTCTTAGAGGCTGGTTTCATTGAGGAGATTCAATTTCCGGAGTGGTTAGCAAACCCTGTAATGGTGAAGAAGGCTAATGGAAAGTGGAGGATGTGTATAGACTTCACCGATCTGAATGATGCATGTCCCAAAGACTGTTTTCCGCTGCCTAGAATTGATACTTTGATTGATGCCACCGCTGGACATGAGATGCTGAGTTTCATGGATGGATTTAGCGGATACAACCAGATCAAAATGCATAAGGATGACATTCCAAAGGTATCATTTATCACTGACTTTGGTGTTTATTGTTATCTTGTTATGGCGTTTGGTCTCAAGAATGCAGGAGCCACCTATCAAAGGTTGGTGAATAAAATTTTTAAAGATCTTATTGGGAAGACTATGGAAGTCTATGTTGATGACATGCTAGTCAAGAGTCTAGTAAAGACTGATCATATAACCCATTTGAGGGAAGCTTTTGAGGTCCTGAGGTACCACAAGATGATGTTGAATCCCACGAAGTGTGCTTTCGGAGTAGGATCTGGAAAATTCTTGGGATTGATGGTCTCAAAGAGGGGAATTGAGGCTAACCCCGATAAAATAAAGGCAATCCTGGACATGGAACCCCCAAAAACTGTCAAGGATGTTCAGAAACTCACAGGAAGGGTTGCTGCGCTAGGACGATTCATCTCCAAGTCAGGAGACAAGTGCTTGTCATTCTTCAAGTCATTAAAGAACATTAAAGACTTTGTATGGAGTGAGGAAAATCAGAAGGCATTTGAAGAGTTAAAGAAGTATATGGGCCAGGCCCCGTTATTGGCCAAGCCAGTTCTGAGTGAAGTTTTATTCTTGTACTTGGCTGTTTCAGAAAGCGCCTTGAGCGCGGTGTTGGTTAAGGAGGAACTGAAAGTCCAGAAACCCGTATACTATGTCAGCAAAATCTTGCATGGTGCTGAGTTGAATTATTCAACTATTGAGAAATTCGCTCTAGCCTTGGTAATGGCTTCGAGAAAGCTGCGTCCTTATTTTCAGGCTCACCAGATTGAGGTGCTAACAAATCAGCCACTGAGAAATATCATTCACAGTCCCAAGGCAAGTGGGAGACTAATTAAGTGGGCAATAGAGTTGGGAGAGTTCGATCTCAAGTATAAGCCACGTATAGCCATAAAAGCCCAGGCACTAGCTGACTTCGTGGTGGAATGTACCATACCCAACCAAGAAGTCGGGGGGCAGGAAGATACCACACCTCAAGACAAGGGAGTCGACAATGGGGACAAGGAGAAAGAATATTGGGTTCTCTATTTTGATGGAGCATCAAAAACAAATTCCAGTGGAGCAGGGTTGGTTTTGCAAAGCCCTGATGGATTCTTAATTGAGTATGCCATGAAGCTAGACTTCCCAACCACAAACAATGAGGCAGAGTATGAAGCCCTGATAGCAGGCCTTGGTCTAGCTGGGACACTTAGAGTCAAAAACTTAAAGGTCCGTGGAGACTCAAAGCTGATCATATCCCAAGTAAAGGGAGAATTTGAGGCAAGGGATGATACAATGGCTAAATATGTCCGCCTAGTAAGGGCTGTGATGACCCAATTTAATGAATGTCATGTTGAGCACATTCCAAGGGAAGAAAATGTTAAGGCAGATGCGCTATCAAAGTTTGCTTCATCTGAGATAGAAGAAAGTTCAGGGAGTGTATACTTTCGTGTTTTAAAGACGCGAAGCATAGATGTTAAGCTTGTGGCTCCCATAGGCCTGGGGACGTCATGGATCGATCCCATTAAGGCTCACATTCAAACCGGATGGTTGCCAAGCGATGCAACTGAAGCACGAAAGTTAACTGTTCGAGCACTAAGGTACTCCTTGATAGATGGGATTCTGTATAAGAGATCTTTCGTGGTTCCTTACTTGAGGTGTCTCAGGCCGGATGAGGCACGCTTGGCTCTTGAGGAAGTGCATGAAGGCATTTGTGGGCAACACTTGGGGGGCAGGGCCTTGGCTCATAAGATAACTCGTTTAGGCTTCTATTGGCCAGAAATGATGGCTGATGCCAAAGAATATGTAAAGAAGTGTGATCGTTGTCAGAAGCATGCACCAGTCGCCAGACAACCCCCCGAGATGCTGACCTCTATCAACTCACCTATTCCCTTTGCTATGTGGGGGATGGATATTCTAGGGCCTTTTCCTATGGCCACAGCACAAAGGAAGTTTCTGATTGTAGCCATTGATTATTTCACCAAGTGGATCGAAGCCAAACCTTTGGCCAAAATCACAACTAAGCAGGTTGCACAATTCCTGTGGGAAAACATCATGTGCCGATATGGAATTCCCCGTATCCTCGTCACTGACAATGGAACGCAATTCAACAATGAGGAATTCAAGAAGTATTGTGAAGAAAATGAAATTGAGTTACGATTCACCTCTGTGGCTCACCCGCAAGCCAATGGGCAAGCGGAAGTAGCAAATCGGATAATCCTGGATGGACTAAAGAAGAGGATCGAAAAGTCGAGAAATAATTGGGTAGATGAGATACTTCCCATATTATGGGCTTATAGGACTACCTGTAGAGTCACGACAGATGCAACTCCTTTCATGTTGGCATATGGGGCGGAAGCAGTAGTTCCCGTGGAGATATCACATTCTTCTCCAAGGATTCAGGCTTTTGATGAAAAAGAAAATGAGGAAGGGCAGAAGTTAGCCCTGGATTTAATCGATGAAGTACGAGATAAAGCACACGCAAAGATAGTAGAATATCAGAAAAAGGCTTCATTCTACTACAACCTAAGGGTTAAAGAGAGGTTTTTCAAACAAGGTGACCTAGTCTTGAGAAAAATAGAGGCTTCTGGTGTCGGACAGAAAGGAAAGCTTGCCCCAAATTGGGAAGGGCCGTATAGAGTCAAGAGCGTTCAGGGTAGAGGAACCTACAAGCTGGAGACTATGGATGGTTTTGAAGTCCCGAGAACCTGGCACGCACAAAACCTGAAGGTTTACTACGTGTAAGATGGTCGAAGTACGATTCTCACTCGTCAGGATGGCGAGTAGGTTGAAAAGCACCTTGAAGCTTTGCTTGCTTAGGATTTATATGTTTTAGTTTTATTACGAAATTTATTAAGACTTGTGTAAGGGACGAATCCCAGACAATTTTATGAAATTCATAAGTTCTTCAAAGTATGATTGTGGCCTAACAAATAAAAATCAAATGCATGGATGCAAAGCATAAAAGGTGATAAATGAGATAGATCTGATAGATGTTACAAAAGTTTGATAAATAAAGTCTCGAAAATAAAAAAAGCCACGCAGGGCTGAAAAAGCTCTAAGGAGCTGAGGTGCCCTCGGCGTCCATATCATCGTCTTCTCCGCTCTCGCTAGATGTCTCCGTTGTCTCGGAGGAGGAAGAGCTGTCATCCTCAGCAGGTCTGGAAAAAGACTCGGGAGGAGGAAGAAGTGGATCCTGAGGAACATGATCCGAGACAACTACTCGGGTACGAAACCTCTGTAGCAAAGCCTCATCGTCAGGGCAGATGTAGTCCGCCGGGTTAATATCAGGACAAGCCTCGTTCACGGTCCCAAGGGCCGTGTCCCAACCAGTCCTAAAAAACTCGGGAAAGACTGAATCATCCCTAATCCTCATGGATTGGGCAAACTCCTCCGAGTCCAGATAATTGTCTATAGCTTTATCCTTCTCCGCCCGAAGTACCACCAGCTCGGCGTTAGACTCTCCGAGTTCTTCCTCCTTGCGCTTGAGCTTCTTCTCCAGGGTAGCATACTTCTTCTGCTGCCTCCTGAGGGCATTATCGGCCTTATCAGAAGCCCGCTTCCATGATTCGGCTTGCCTCACAGCGCCTTGAAAGTAGGCGTTAGACTGAAACAAAACAATTAACAAAGTATAAGGCAAGAAAGTGCTACAAGAACGAGAAATAAGTTTAAAAAAGAGAAGGCATACCGAAGCCAGAGATTGGGCTCCCATGAGCTTAATCCTCTCAAGGTCAGGGGTGGCCACCACATCAGTAAAGTCCTTTGGGGTCACGCTATGGTAGGACCAATCCCAAGCATGCTTCGTGGAACCAACCACGGTATCCCCTCGGCGGAATCCCCAGAGAGGCTGAAAGGCGCCTGTAGCAGCAGCAGCAGGGGCAGCAGCAGTGATAGGAGCATTATGGCCCTCAGCTCCTTCAGTTGAAGCCTCCCCCATAGGCTCCTTGTGCTTTCTCAAGAAGATAGGCTCTGTCGCCTTTCCCCGGGTGTCTAGGCCTGCGAGCCGAGCTTTCTTCATCCTAGCTGTCTCCTCAACCAAAGGAACGTTGTCCTCGTTAATCTCCTTAGCAGCTGAAACAAAACAAAGGACAAAATAAGTGAAGTTAATAACGCATGAAATGAAGTAAAATTGAGAAGGGAAGAAAAATACCCTGTTGAGAAACAGAGGATAGTCCCACATGAATTAGGGAAAACTCCTCTAAGAGAGTCCAGCTGGTGGTCGTACCATCATCCTGAGTAAGGCCATTATAAATAATAGTTTCTTCAGGAGTTAAGTGAATGGATTTGAGGCTACCATCACTGACCTTCCCAAAGGAAGATCGAAAGAGCGTGCCCCAGTCGCCATTCTCCCAACGTAACCCAACGAAACTATTCCTCCAATTTGGATTATTATCAGGAATAGAGGCGCTATTAAAGATATGTTTGCTTTTGGGCCTTTGTTTGACATAAACCCAGCCACAAATATTGGAAGAACTATTGTAACATTGGAAGACCTTCCTAAAAACGGCTACCGAAAGAGGAAAGCCCTCCCTAAGACAACAAACCATAAAACACAGAATATTCCTCCAGGCGTTTGGAGGAAGCTGACACGGGTTGATTTGTAAGTCAGCCAAAAGATGAGGGATAAAAGGATGGAAAGGGAACCTAAGCCCAGCGTTAAGGGCGTCGGTGTAGATGAAAAGAGTATCGGGCCTCCAGTGGCAAGTACGGTCACCACCAGAGACTGGAACTAGTCTAAAGGGGGGAGGGACGTTATAACGAGCATTTAGTTTATTGAAATCTATGTTATGCCAAGTATTACAGTGATTAAAAGAGTCGAGATGTGCAGTGGAGGGATATTCATCCCCCCTAGTATTAATCATATCAATTAAAGACATATATGAAGAGCGGATCTCGATATCCTTACCTCGTTTTGAAGCCGAGGCAATTTTGGCCGCCCTCTCAGAATTCTTGTCAGCCATTAGAAAGATTAGAAAGCTAGAAAAAGCCTGAAGGAGAGGTTGGAAAACTAAAGGAGGGATTTGAGAAAGGAAAGGCTAGAAAGTTGGAGGAGGGATGAGGAGAAGTTGTAAAATGAAATGAGAGGTGTGAAGAAATAAAACTCTCACCCCACCTTTATATAGCCAAGGAAGAAGGATAATGGGCCTTAAAAAAGCCCATTTGGGCCCAAAACTTAGAAGGTTCTGGAATAATCCAGGAAGTTCTAGCAAAAATCAGAGGAAAATTAAAGTTTTTGAAGAATCTGGAAGAATCCAGAAAAACCCTAGAAGGATTTGGAATTTGGGCTTAGAAAATGAAAGCCCATCTCAGAAAAGGGCCTAATTTTAGAAAAATCAAGCCATGTTGAGGCCCAAATGATGTTTAAGAAAAAAGAAGTGGGAAGGGAGCCCAGTTAAAGCAATGGGCCAATTGCAAAAAACTAGTTGGACCAAGGAAAATGGGCCAAGGTTTTTTCTATTGTAGCCCAGGAAAAAGGGTAGGCCAAATTAGAGAATAGGCCCAGTTAAAATGGGCCCAAGTCTTAGCCCAGAATTGAGAATCCAAGGATATACAAAAAATATATATGTATTCTTGAACCTTTCGAAGAGAAAACACAGAAAAATCCTGGTCAAAATGTTCCTGCTCGAAAATCCTTCGACCAGGGCTTAGAAGGAAGGTTAATTCGGTCAGAAAGTAAGAATCTTGACCGAAAGGGAAGAAATCCTATTCGAAATAAAAAAAAAAAAAAAAATTTTACTGGTTCGACCAGAATATTTCCTGACACTGTCGACCAGGAATCAAGGTAAAATCCTGGTCGAATAGTACCTGCCCGAAATAGCTTCGACCAAGGCAAGAGATGGTGGTTAATTCGGTCAAAAAATGGGGATCTTGACCGAAAATCTTAACCGAAAATTCCTGGTCGAAAAATCCTATTCGAAATAAAAAAAAAAAAAAAAAAAAAAAAAAAAAAAAATAAAAAAATATATAGGAAAAAATCCTGGCCGAAATTCGACCAGGAATCTTGCTCGAACCCAACCTGCTCGAAATTCAATCGACCAAGGCATACTGAAGGTTAATTCGACCAGGATCCTGGTCGAATGGATTCCTGGTCGAAAATTGTATTAAAAAAAAAAAAAAAAAAAAAAAAAAAAGAAGGAAAAATCCAGAAATTAAGGAAATTCCTTAAATAATTTCTGAAAAATGGTAATATTTTCAGAAAATTAAGGAAAAATCCAGAAAATTAAGGATAAATCCCAGAAATTAAGGGAAAAATCCAGAAAATTAAGGATAAATCCCAGAAATTAAAGGAAAAATCCGGAAATTAAGGATAAATCCCAGAAATTAAGGGAAAAATCCAGAAAATTAGGGAAAATCCCAGAAAATTAGGGAAAAATTCCTGGAAATTAAGATAATTTCTGAATAAAAGGAAGATTCGTTGTAAATGTGTAGGTCGCTCCACACTTTACGCAAAAACGAAACCCTGTAAGGGAACGAATAGATTTAACTTCTGCGAAACCTAATCAATGTTTCCCAAAAGTTGGGGGGCAAATGATAGGGATAAATAAGTCCTGATTTTATAATTAATGGGCTGCTAGGCCCAATAATAATAAGATGTATAATATTCAGACCAGAAAGGTTAAGTCTGACGGACCAGATTAGGCCTGGTGGAATAAAAGAGGCCCAAAAAGCCCTGATTATTAATTAATTTCGTAATTAATTAATAAGGGAGAAATCAGATGTTGAAAAGAGTCCCGATGAGGATATAAATCCTTAGAGATTAGCCTCAAGGGGACCTGAAAGGATAAGGAATCAACTTCCTACTTCCTAGGACTCCTAAGTCTATCCTAATTCAGAGGCTTATCCACCAAGCCTCCTATACCAAGTCCAATTCAAGGACTCCCGCATCTATATAAGGGGCCTCACCCCACAAATCAGAACTACGTTTTTTGACTTGATCCTTGGCAATCAGCAAGGTACGTAGGCATCTTGTTAAGGCAGATTGAGTCACGAAACACAAGAGCAGTCAAATCGAGCCTTGGAGCTCACGTTCCTTAGTATTAAATACAGCAATAATATATAGTAGTTTTAAAAATGTTATGGATTAAAACTACTATATATTATTGCTGTATTTAATACTAAGGAACGTGAGCTCCAAGGCTCGATTTGACTGCTCTTGTGTTTCGTGACTCAATCTGCCTTAACAAGATGCCTACGTACCTTGCTGATTGCCAAGGATCAAGTCAAAAAACGTAGTTCTGATTTGTGGGGTGAGGCCCCTTATATAGATGCGGGAGTCCTTGAATTGGACTTGGTATAGGAGGCTTGGTGGATAAGCCTCTGAATTAGGATAGACTTAGGAGTCCTAGGAAGTAGGAAGTTGATTCCTTATCCTTTCAGGTCCCCTTGAGGCTAATCTCTAAGGATTTATATCCTCATCGGGACTCTTTTCAACATCTGATTTCTCCCTTATTAATTAATTACGAAATTAATTAATAATCAGGGCTTTTTGGGCCTCTTTTATTCCACCAGGCCTAATCTGGTCCGTCAGACTTAACCTTTCTGGTCTGAATATTATACATCTTATTATTATTGGGCCTAGCAGCCCATTAATTATAAAATCAGGACTTATTTATCCCTATCACTACCACAACTTTATTACTCCTTTTTCAGTTGTTTCTATTTCCCAAAGTTTGATCAATCAGATAGAAGTAAAGGAATTTGTTGAGAGATCACTATGATCATGAACACTTGTTATATCGCCTAGTTAGCACAGAAGGTGGCCAGCCTTTAGTACTTGACAAGCAATTAAACAACATGTGGTATCCTACTAGGCTTCTATCACAAAGATAGATAGTCATTCGGCAATACCTCCCCTTCTGGAAGGGTTGTTCTTCTCAGCTTACATGAAATGAAAAGAAGAGAAAAGAACGAACTGAAGAGAATTGTATATATGAAAAAAATATACTGCCACAAAATATCTGGCTTGGAACCTACCTCTGAACTATAGAGGTTTGTCATAGAAGAACAAAACATAGATGTATTTATATCAACATTAAGTATTATAGCATCGCATTTCACGTGCCTAAATATTTTTTTTTTTTTGCTATTCCGTCCATCATTCTATGGACCCATCCTCTTCCTTGAGCTTATACACAATCACCTCTGAAACTCCCTCAATATTGAAAATCGAATCTGGGATCTCATTCTAGACATCATCGTTACTAGAATTCTATGCTTGCACCGCAACCTTCCTCATATAATAATACGACTCTCTATTGATAAGAAAGAATAAATTTACAATAGGTAGATACTCTACTTAATTAGTCTATCAATGATAACTTATACACTACCACGACCCGATTAGTGGTACTCAATCTCAACACCCATTCCAATACAACTCTCACGGTTGTATTACGCTCCATACTCGCAGAATCATTGCTGCCTTACTAGGGTCCACCACTGACCTACTGTAGTCATTCATTTTCCATGAAGTCTTAATATCTAACCATACGGAGTCCATAACTGTCGTATCAAATTCTTCTAAAAAGTTAACATAACCACCAATAGCAATTCATGAAGAACACTCCAAACTCTGACGTACTTTCATGACGTGAAGTAGATAAAATTGCAGAAGAGTTTCAATCAAAGCAACGATAGCAGGTTAATACCATTCTTAACCATATGTCTTTATTAGGAGACATGAAGCTCAAAGGTTCATTTAGTCCTTTCGTAACATGGTCCTGGCTTATCTTAAGATATGACCCTCTAAGATAGATAGCCCACTCACGGTGATTACACGAGTTAAACCTTTACCAACTACTATTACGGTTGGATATTGCACAGTCATCAGAAGGAATGTCAATCTTCCAAACCATAATACAACCTTCATAGCTTTAACCATCATCACTGTATTCCTTTGGCACACGCGCCTATAATTATCCACTTACCTTTAAAGTGTCGGCCACCTCTTTGGCCTTTCCTGATAGTAAAATTTTCTTACAGTCAATGTCATTTTAACCACCTCCAAATAAATTTTCTACCTTATTTCCGATCACTGCTTGAGTGAAGATGCTTTCCTTAAAATCTGATGAGTAAAAAAAAAAAATCACCATTTTTCCATAAGTTATTGCCTCAGTCTTTAGAGGTTAATCACTGTCTCGACTGACTCTCAATCATACTTAGAACATCTTTTATCTTAAGTCTTAATTGCCCTGAATAATTTCGACCTTTACTGGTTCGATCCATACTTTCTCGTGGTTTAACACGTGCCCCACTTGGCATCATTATAATTACGTCATATTTCCTTTATCAACATTTCTATTCTTGAGAATTTTGAATATTACCTTTCTCATTGCAAAACCTCTAAGGTTATCCTTGAATCGTTCCTCCTGTATTCCCTAGATACAGGGCATATCAAAATACCATATACTAATACTAGAATCATTGTCTATATACTTTTGAAAAAAATTTCTCCACTGATTCTTAAAGGTTATTATTACCTTAATGCTTTCCAATTCATACTGTCAAAACTCATACTATCCCTATCAGGGGTGAAATGCCAACCTTTATGCATTCCCCTAGGATTCGTTTTAAGTTACCAATGTTCTATCCTTAATTCCACCTTTAAAAGGTACCTGCCTTCTTCCATGGATAAATCAAGTCATATCTCCCTGATAAGGGTGTCTTATTCAATCATTCCCACCTCGATAGTATATGCCTAATTTCACAATAACATCTGTATACAAAATGAGGTTAATCAAAATGGCCTCCAAAAGATAACAACGGTTATCCGCTTTTCTTGCCTAATCTGGTAACGATAACAAGGATGTTCTGGAAGATATTGGTCGTGTTCAACGTGAACTTCTTCTTAATAATTCCTTATTTACTTTTGTTGTTTATCTCAACAGTCACCTCAATGTTGGGATATCTTTCATATCTGGCGTCTCCCTTTCTGGGTATCATGCCACCGGTCTTACACTTCACCTTCTTGAAGGTCACTTCCTTCATCCAATTTTCTTAATTTCTTACTTTCTTGTCTCCTCAGTCTATCCGCGTCTCATTATTTATCCTTCGAATTATCTCAAGGTTTCCTCGAATCTTCCCAACTTACAGGGGATAAAATATATGTATCTCTTATGCCCTCAACCATCAATTTTAACTCATGGTGAATCACCCTCATCCTGACGATTACATACTCTTCTATTTCTATTTCTACGAGTCTTTAGGGTTTCCTTATACCCAACTCCCTTATCATTCCTCAAACTCTATTGCCGTTATATTCCTTTCTCTTATCATTATTTCATGAACCAACACAACATAAGCATTGATTTCAAACATCCCGTCATTCTGGATTCGTGTCTTCAGAACGAATCTTGACAACTTTTACATCTTAGATTCATAATTCATCATACTCGTCTGCCTTTGTTCTGGCTCTAAAGCTTTTACACTATCTCCTTATCTTTGGGAATTACCTTCCCGAAAACAATTGACTGAACTTAAATCAGTTTATTCTAACCTCTGGCTCCGTGCCTTTCTTGGTCTTTCACCAGCAGGTGGTCTCTCTCTTAGGAGGGTAAGTGACAAAAACAGTCTTTTGTGGTTCATCAATCATTTTGAATCTCAAATGATTCCTATATTTCCTTTAGCTAGGCTCTTGCCTTGGCTGGGTCAGCTTGTTCCTTGGAACTCTGAGAGCTTAGCGACTTAAAGGTCATGAAAGAATTTCCTACCACATTGTTTCCTCAAGGTGGTAGTTGGGGATAATAGTCTAAGTTCTTTTTAGACAGGTCCATGAATTGCCGTATAGGAGTACCGTCTCGGGTCTCCTTTCCTTACTCGACTTTCTGTTTCCTTAGTATGAAATGTTTCATCCTTCTCCCATACTTGGGGTTATCTTATACGTTAAAATCCTCATTTTCCACTTTATTATGTTATGGGTTCCTTCTATCTTGATCGCAACCTCCCTGACTATCACGTTCAGGGTTTGCTCTAAATCTTATTCCTCAAACTAGCTTTCATCTAAGATCTCATCTTTAAGCTCTTGAACATTTGGAATCCAAATTCTGTAGGAATACCTCATTATTCCTTTATCATCTTTCTCGGTATTAATCTTTTATCTAATCGTTGGCTCTCTGCCTTCATTCATAACTTTTTCTGGCACAATATGTTCTTTTCCGATCATTCGGTCTGTATTGCAATCTCAAATAACTTTTCGGTACCGGCTCCGGTTACCTTCACTACTATTTCCATTTTCTCAAAATCTCTTATAAACTCTCCCAAAGACATTATCATCTTGAGTCTCCCCTTTTTACTAAGGGCATCAGCCACCACATTGGCTTTCCCCGAATGATAAAGAATCTCCCAATCATTATTCTTGATTAGCTCTAACTGCCTCCTCTGGCATATGTTGAGCTCTTTCTACGGGAAAATGTACTAGAGTACTTATGGCTTAGGTAAATCTCGCACTCCTCTCCATACAAATATTTCCTCCAATCTTTAAGGCAAAACTATTGCCACGAGCCCAAGCTCATGGGTGGGGATATCGAATTTTATATTCCCTTAATTGTCTTGACGCGTACGCGATTATCTTGCTGTGCTATATAAGAAGCACCCTAATTCCTTATGCGAAGCGTCACTTACAAATCACAAAATCTCCTTTTTCCATCCGGCAATGCCAACATAGGGGTTGTCACCAACCTTTGCTTCAGTTCTTAAAAGCTGTTCTCGCATTTCTCTGCCTATTCGAACTTCTCAGTCTTATGAGTAAGCCGCGTTAAAGGGGCTACTATCTTTACAAACTTGAACGAACCTCTGGTAGTGACCGACCAATCCTACCTCTGGTAGTCGACCTAACCATGGTCATCAATTCCTCAGTGGTCCTTTATTCATTCTTGTCAGGATCCTCCATGGGATCCTCCTCAGCAACTATCCCTTCTAGGACAACATCCTCAACCGCTACATCCTCAATATCAACATCATCCGGTCCCGCGTTAGGACGCTCTATCGGATCCATAATCTGATCCCCAATAAATAATAAAACATCATCGCGTTGATGTTCCTCAACTTCAGGGTTCGGAGTCCCGCTACCATATACGATAACGAACTACGCTTCTATCGCTACATTTATAAGGGTTCCCATAAGGGTTTTAACTGTCAGTACTACGTTAGGTAGTCCGACTATGAACTTGGCAAGAGTTCTTATTATCTTAGTGAACTTATTATCTTAACGTCCCATCATCTCTGAGGTTTATAACGCTTAGCTCTGATACCATTTCTGTAACACCCCCAGAACCGGGGTCGGGGATCCGGGTCGTCACGGTCTTTCTTTCCACAATATCACTTCACTTAATTAATAAATAACCTTATGCTGTGACCCCACACTAACACACACCACAACCCGTTATAGTCTCAGAGATGAAATTTAAATAAGTACAAGTCTTTGAATCCACAATTTAAAAGTTATTACAACCCAAAATGATTACTTGATAAATTTACAGTTAATTGCCATTATCTGCCACAAGTTATAATTATACATAATTGATTCTCAAAAGTAGATGGTCTGATCTACAATAGATCTACCTCTGTAGCTATAGCAGCTACAACATCAACGGGAAGACACAGGACGCTTCCCACGCGCTTGCGCTGGGTCTGCTGGAGTCTGGCCATCTTTCCTAACTGTTGTTGTGTGATGAAGAAATAAAGCAAGGGTGAGCAGCAAGCCCACCAAAATAATATGTATAATGATTTACAATATATGAGCATACTCATAATACTCATGAAAGTCTTGGTCAAAAGAAATGAACCAAGTTGATATCTTAATGCAATGAAGTCGCAAAATATTCAGTATATATATATATATACATATATACTTTTCAAAATATTGGAAGTCCTCTTCCATGCATAATACACACAGAATTCCAGTGTATAACTGTATAAAAATATCGTTGCAAGGTGATCTCATATATCTAACCTTGTCTCAACGTTTTTCTGAAAATCTTTGTCATGCATAAGATAATCATTTACTAGATATAAGTTTAAAAGATGAAGTTACAAAATACTCCAATATACTTATATCTTTTCCAAATACTACTTGAACTACCACCATTCAAGTTATAATTAGTTTCCAAAGTTCATCACATAGACGAGACTACAAGATAATACTTGAATAGATTCAACCTTTAAAATATCATCAAAATAAAATGAAGTTATGAGATACTTCATTTGATGCAAACATTATTTTGAAAACTTGACCCTGCCAACACTCAACAATCGCCCAACCCTAGCCTTTCTATCGAAGTGCTTTGGGTAGTGTTGCAGAAATATCCAATTGGATGATGAACTCATTACGGGAGTTTACCGCGCCAGGAAGACCACTTACGATGATCAGTCGTAGTAGTACAACCCCACCATTTTCTACATGTAGAGGAGAACCTGTCGGATTTACTTGTCAACCGAACACTGAACTCCTAAGGAATGGACCGCCTTAGCGGAACTTCCAGGCCATTTGGGCCAATATAATAAGGCTGGGCCGGCGCTACTCGACCACTTACGCCACTCCTAGTTCAGATGAAATCCATGACTCTGAAACGTAAAGCTCGTTTCCCCCTTTCCCCAAGTAGAAACTTGTTGATACGGCTCCACCAAGAAGTCGTACCTAGTTGGAAAGGAAAACTCACCGATATTTCCCAGGCGATGCCTGTTAATGGATTAACTTGTTCCAAGAATTTTACTTCCCGAATATTGGGTAAGTAATCAAAAACTCTTTTACCAAGACAGCAACCTTGTTGCGAATATAAAACACACCACCGAGCCGGATCCCCCAGGTTTTGAGCGAGTATTTAAATCCCCTTTTTAAAAGGAAGATCTTAAATATAAAAATAGTTTTGGGATCCGCTCTAACTTTTGAAAATCATTTTAAAGACTCGAAAACACTTTAAAGAGTGTTTGGAGTAAAACTGATTTAATGAAGTAAATCAGTCCCCGGAATATTTAGAAAATGTCTGAATATTATTATTTAAATAATATTCCCATAAAAAATAATCTTTATAAAATAATTGAAGTAGAAGTATTAAAACTTATACTTGAAATGAATAGCAAATAATCAAAGATATACTTATACGAAAGTAATATCTTTATTTGAATAATCAAAAATAAGTTTGATTATCGACACCTTATTCTTTAATAAAATAAAGAATATATCTCAGCAAATAATCGGAGTCATAGATCCTCAAATGAATATTCAAATAATATTCAATAAATAAAATAAAGGAGTCATACACCCTCAAATGAATATTCAAATAATATTCAGATAAATAAATAAAAGAGTCATAAGCCCTCGAATAATATTCGAAATAATATTCAATAATAAAATGAAGTTTAAAGTTATCGAATAAACCTTATTCGATTAATAGTTTGGAAAACTATAACCATATATATATATAAATATATATATATATATATATATCCATATCCATATAAACTCTACTCGGGATCCTCGACTCCCGGTTTTAGAAAATATTTTCACCTTTGGGTCCCTATACTAAGGGTATATGCAAGTTACCGCTATCCTCTAGCATAGGTATTATCAACTGAACCAACAGATATATATTGAAAGAATATGAAACAGGCATGCATATATATACCATAGCAGCATGCTTCAATATATTGCAACATTTGCTAATATAAACATCATGCATCTATCGCAAGATAATGCATATACATATATACATCACAACAACAGTGTATCGGATAGAATACTTGCCTGAGCGACTGGGGTTACGAATGGCTCGGGACGAGTCTGGTAACCTATAAACAACAAGTAAGTTGGAATTAAACCAAAATCACTTGTAAATCTATACTTTAACTAACTTAGACTCTAACGCTTGTTTTGCGCTCACTGATTCGCTTAAGCCACTCGGGTACCCTCGGCTCCACCATTTTTAATAATTTAACCTTTACGAGTTTTAAAGAGATTCCTTCGCGAGTGTCTTACTAACTGCCTAACACACTTACCATAAATGTTTCATACATTAATTAACCCTTTTTGGTCTTTAACCTATGTTTCAAAGTAAGGCGAGGGGAAAAGTTTCGTTCGCGAAACGCCGTTACTTGAAACGATCGTTTCTCCTAAACCGTGCATCGGAATCGAACGAACTACATATCAAAACGAAGCTCGTAACATGAGCTATCTAAACATGGCAGTGGTCATATTCTAGCAGGGGGTTCTCGGGTCCTAATGTTATGAACAAAAGCAGTCTAAAGTAAATCGGACATTACGACGGCTATGTTTACGCGATTTCCCAATTTTAAACCAATTCAAAACAACCACAATTCAACCACATATCATTCATACAACCAACATCCATCCATACCATACTACAACAGCCCCAATAATTCAATATTTCCAATTCATACTTATTTCTCAATTATGAACTAAGAGTTTACTTAAGTTCATTAACTAATAACCAAGATTTCCAACTCCAAAAATATCACAAAATCAACCAATCTCTAAACACACAATAATCATGCCTCTCACCAACTAAACTACTCATAACAAGCTCTAAATATGATTACACACCCATTACACTAACCCATCATCTAATCATTAGGAAATCTAAACAACAAAACTTAAAACTAAGACCATGAAGAGTTATACCTTCCTTGAAGCTTTTAATCCATGAAAGATCCTTGGAATGCCCATGGAAGCCTTAATCTAACCTCCTACAAGCTTGTTCTTTCAAAGAAATCAAGAACACAAAAATTAATTTCAAGAAAGTACTATTCACCATCATCTTTCTTGATTTATAGAAAAAGATTGGCTTGGAATTAGAAGCTTAAACTTATAGGAAGTATGTAACTATCCATGGGGAAGCTTAGATAATTACCTTGCTAAATAGTAAGTGGAGGAGCTTGGACTTCCCATTTCTTAAGAAAGAAGCCGAGAGCTTCATGAAGAAATGGAGGATTTGGTGTTTTGTGATTTGTTTTGCTTGGTTGCTAGGTTTTTGTATTTGCTTTAGTCAATTACCTTCTTGCCCTTGAATTTGTGTGGTTCTCATTCAACCACACCTTCTTCCTTCCCTTGTCATGCTTGTGCCATCCTCATGATGTCATCCTCCCTTCCTTGTCCTCTTCTCATTGGTTGGGTGACATCATCCTCTCTAATCCCTTTGATTAACTTCCTAATTGTTTGCCTAATGACCACTGATCTGTTATACGGTTCGCTTAACTTTCATTTTCGTTTATCGTTTGAAGGATCATACCCGGGATCTTATTACTTAGGTTCCCTTAACCTTTCTCAATATATTATATTCCTTTTATGATCCTCTCCTATAATCCTTTAATTTAAATCCTTTTATCCTGTTACCTTTTTCTCAAATCTTTCCGTATCTAGTGTATTTCCGGGAAAAATCAAAGTGTTCGGATTTGGATTCTGACGATCTTTACATACACTTATATACCACATAGAGTACTAATAATATCCCATAAGATCAATAACAGAACCCCTACATAGCGTGGCATGAACAGTTTTCTCATTCAGCAAAAACACTATTCATAAGGGTTTCAAAAATTTCCAAAAATTGGGGTTATTACATTATCCCTATGGATTTATGAAATTGCATTCGCGTCGATTCGGGGTCGTCCGGAAGTGAATCGGAGCTGAAACGAATGGAACTCGGTTTCCGAATAATCCTCGTAGGGGGTAGTACACGAGGTCTGGAGCAAAAATTGAGGCGGCCCATTTTTTCGATTTCTTTTCATAATTTATCCCTATGGATTTATGAAATTGCATTCGCGTCGATTCGGGGTCGTCCGGAAGTGAATCGGAGCTGAAACGAATGGAACTCGGTTTCCGAATAATCCTCGTAGGGGGTAGTACACGAGGTCTGGAGCAAAAATTGAGGCAGCCCGTTTTTTCGATTTCTTTTCATAATTTGTCCCTATGGATTTATGAAATTGCATTCGCGTCGATTCGGGGTCGTCCGGAAGTGAATCGGAGCTTAAACGAATGGAAGTCGATTTCGGAATAATCCTCGTAGGGGGTAGTACACGAGGTCTGGAGCAAAAATTGAGGCGGCCCGTTTTTTCGATTTCTTTTCATAATTTGTCCCTATGGATTTATGAAATTGCATTCGCGTCGATTTGGGGTCGTCCGGAAGTGAATCGGAGCTGAAACGAATGGAACTCGGTTTCCGAATAATCCTCGTAGGGGGTAGTACACGAGGTCTGGAGCAAAAATTGAGGCGGCCCGTTTCTTCGATTTATTTTCATAATTTATCCCTATAGATTTATGAAATTGCATTCGCGTCGATTCGGGGTCGTCCGGAAGTGAATCGGAGCTGAAACGAATGGAACTCGGTTTCCGAATAATCCTCGTAGGGGGTAGTACACGAGGTCTGGAGCAAAAATTGAGGGGGCCCGTTTTTTCGATTTCTTTTCATAATTTATCCCTATGGATTTATGAAATTGCATTCGCGTCGATTCGGGGTCGTCCGGAAGTGAATTGGAGCTGAAACGAATGGAACTCGGTTTCCGAATAATCCTCGTATGGGGTAGTACACGAGGTCTGGAGCAAAAATTGAGGCGGCCCATTTTTTCGATTTCTTTTCATAATTTATCCCTATGGATTTATGAAATTGCATTCGCGTCGATTCGGGGTCGTCCGGAAGTGAATCGGAGCTGAAACGAATGGAACTCGGTTTCCGAATAATCCTCGTAGGGGGTAGTACACGAGGTCTGGAGCAAAAATTGAGGCGGCCCATTTTTTCGATTTCTTTTCATAATTTATCCCTATGGATTTATGAAATTGCATTCGCGTCGATTCGGGGTCGTCCGGAAGTGAATCGGAGCTGAAACGAATGGAACTCGGTTTCCGAATAATCCTCGTAGGGGGTAGTACACGAGGTCTGGAGCAAAAATTGAGGCGGCCCGTTTTTTCGATTTCTTTTCATAATTTGTCCCTATGGATTTATGAAATTGCATTCGCGTCGATTCGGGGTCGTCCGGAAGTGAATCGGAGCTGAAACGAATGGAACTCGGTTTCCGAATAATCCTCGTAGGGGGTAGTACACGAGGTCTGGAGCAAAAATTGAGGCGGCCCGTTTTTTCGATTTCTTTTCATAATTTGTCCCTATGGATTTATGAAATTGCATTCGCGTCGATTCGGGGTCGTCCGGAAGTGAATCGGAGCTGAAACGAATGGAACTCGGTTTCCGAATAATCCTCGTAGGGGGTAGTACACGAGGTCTGGAGCAAAAATTGAGGCGGCCCGTTTTTTCGATTTCTTTTCATAATTTATCCCTATGGATTTATGAAATTGCATTCGCGTCGATTCGGGGTCGTCCGGAAGTGAATCGGAGCTGAAACGAATGGAACTCGGTTTCCGAATAATCCTCGTAGGGGGTAGTACACGAGGTCTGGAGCAAAAATTGAGGCGGCCCGTTTTTTCGATTTCTTTTCATAATTTATCCCTATGGATTTATGAAATTGCATTCGCGTCGATTCGGGGTCGTCCGGAAGTGAATCGGAGCTGAAACGAATGGAACTCGGTTTCCGAATAATCCTCGTAGGGGGTAGTACACGAGGTCTGGAGCAAAAATTGAGGCGGCCCGTTTTTTCGATTTCTTTTCATAATTTATCCCTATGGATTTATGAAATTGCATTCGCGTCGATTCGGGGTCGTCCGGAAGTGAATCGGAGCTGAAACGAATGGAACTCGGTTTCCGAATAATCCTCGTAGGGGGTAGTACACGAGGTCTGGAGCAAAAATTGAGGCGGCCCGTTTTTTCGATTTCTTTTCATAATTTATCCCTATGGATTTATGAAATTGCATTCGCGTCGATTCGGGGTCGTCCGGAAGTGAATCGGAGCTGAAACGAATGGAACTCGGTTTCCGAATAATCCTCGTAGGGGGTAGTACACGAGGTCTGGAGCAAAAATTGAGGCGGCCCGTTTTTTCGATTTCTTTTCATAATTTGTCCCTATGGATTTATGAAATTGCATTCGCGTCGATTCGGGGTCGTCCGGAAGTGAATCGGAGCTGAAACGAATGGAACTCGGTTTCCGAATAATCCTCGTAGGGGGTAGTACACGAGGTCTGGAGCAAAAATTGAGGCGGCCCGTTTTTTCGATTTCTTTTCATAATTTGTCCCTATGGATTTATGAAATTGCATTCGCGTCGATTCGGGGTCGTCCGGAAGTGAATCGGAGCTGAAACGAATGGAACTCGGTTTCCGAATAATCCTCGTAGGGGGTAGTACACGAGGTCTGGAGCAAAAATTGAGGCGGCCCGTTTTTTCGATTTCTTTTCATAATTTGTCCCTATGGATTTATGAAATTGCATTCGCGTCGATTCGGGGTCGTCCGGAAGTGAATCGGAGCTGAAACGAATGGAACTCGGTTTCCGAATAATCCTCGTAGGGGGTAGTACACGAGGTCTGGAGCAAAAATTGAGGCGGCCCGTTTTTTCGATTTCTTTTCATAATTTGTCCCTATGGATTTATGAAATTGCATTCGCGTCGATTCGGGGTCGTCCGGAAGTGAATCGGAGCTGAAACGAATGGAACTCGGTTTCCGAATAATCCTCGTAGGGGGTAGTACACGAGGTCTGGAGCAAAAATTGAGGCGGCCCGTTTTTTCGATTTCTTTTCATAATTTGTCCCTATGGATTTATGAAATTGCATTCGCGTCGATTCGGGGTCGTCCGGAAGTGAATCGGAGCTGAAACGAATGGAACTCGGTTTCCGAATAATCCTCGTAGGGGGTAGTACACGAGGTCTGGAGCAAAAATTGAGGCGGCCCGTTTTTTCGATTTCTTTTCATAATTTGTCCCTATGGATTTATGAAATTGCATTCGCGTCGATTCGGGGTCGTCCGGAAGTGAATCGGAGCTGAAACGAATGGAACTCGGTTTCCGAATAATCCTCGTAGGGGGTAGTACACGAGGTCTGGAGCAAAAATTGAGGCGGCCCGTTTTTTCGATTTCTTTTCATAATTTATCCCTATGGATTTATGAAATTGCATTCGCGTCGATTCGGGGTCGTCCGGAAGTGAATCGGAGCTGAAACGAATGGAACTCGGTTTCCGAATAATCCTCGTAGGGGGTAGTACACGAGGTCTGGAGCAAAAATTGAGGCGGCCCGTTTTTTCGATTTCTTTTCATAATTTGTCCCTATGGATTTATGAAATTGCATTCGCGTCGATTCGGGGTCGTCCGGAAGTGAATCGGAGCTGAAACGAATGGAACTCGGTTTCCGAATAATCCTCGTAGGGGGTAGTACACGAGGTCTGGAGCAAAAATTGAGGCGGCCCGTTTTTTCGATTTCTTTTCATAATTTATCCCTATGGATTTATGAAATTGCATTCGCGTCGATTCGGGGTCGTCCGGAAGTGAATCGGAGCTGAAACGAATGGAACTCGGTTTCCGAATAATCCTCGTAGGGGGTAGTACACGAGGTCTGGAGCAAAAATTGAGGCGGCCCGTTTTTTCGATTTCTTTTCATAATTTGTCCCTATGGATTTATGAAATTGCATTCGCGTCGATTCGGGGTCGTCCGGAAGTGAATCGGAGCTGAAACGAATGGAACTCGGTTTCCGAATAATCCTCGTAGGGGGTAGTACACGAGGTCTGGAGCAAAAATTGAGGCGGCCCGTTTTTTCGATTTCTTTTCATAATTTGTCCCTATGGATTTATGAAATTGCATTCGCGTCGATTCGGGGTCGTCCGGAAGTGAATCGGAGCTGAAACGAATGGAACTCGGTTTCCGAATAATCCTCGTAGGGGGTAGTACACGAGGTCTGGAGCAAAAATTGAGGCGGCCCGTTTTTTCGATTTCTTTTCATAATTTAGTCCCTATGGATTTATGAAATTGCATTCGCGTCGATTCGGGGTCGTCCGGAAGTGAATCGGAGCTGAAACGAATGGAACTCGGTTTCCGAATAATCCTCGTAGGGGGTAGTACACGAGGTCTGGAGCAAAAATTGAGGCGGCCCGTTTTTTCGATTTCTTTTCATAATTTGTCCCTATGGATTTATGAAATTGCATTCGCGTCGATTCGGGGTCGTCCGGAAGTGAATCGGAGCTGAAACGAATGGAACTCGGTTTCCGAATAATCCTCGTAGGGGGTAGTACACGAGGTCTGGAGCAAAAATTGAGGCGGCCCGTTTTTTCGATTTCTTTTCATAATTTGTCCCTATGGATTTATGAAATTGCATTCGCGTCGATTCGGGGTCGTCCGGAAGTGAATCGGAGCTGAAACGAATGGAACTCGGTTTCCGAATAATCCTCGTAGGGGGTAGTACACGAGGTCTGGAGCAAAAATTGAGGCGGCCCGTTTTTTCGATTTCTTTTCATAATTTGTCCCTATGGATTTATGAAATTGCATTCGCGTCGATTCGGGGTCGTCCGGAAGTGAATCGGAGCTGAAACGAATGGAACTCGGTTTCCGAATAATCCTCGTAGGGGGTAGTACACGAGGTCTGGAGCAAAAATTGAGGCGGCCCGTTTTTTCGATTTCTTTTCATAATTTGTCCCTATGGATTTATGAAATTGCATTCGCGTCGATTCGGGGTCGTCCGGAAGTGAATCGGAGCTGAAACGAATGGAACTCGGTTTCCGAATAATCCTCGTAGGGGGTAGTACACGAGGTCTGGAGCAAAAATTGAGGCGGCCCGTTTTTTCGATTTCTTTTCATAATTTGTCCCTATGGATTTATGAAATTGCATTCGCGTCGATTCGGGGTCGTCCGGAAGTGAATCGGAGCTGAAACGAATGGAACTCGGTTTCCGAATAATCCTCGTAGGGGGTAGTACACGAGGTCTGGAGCAAAAATTGAGGCGGCCCGTTTTTTCGATTTCTTTTCATAATTTGTCCCTATGGATTTATGAAATTGCATTCGCGTCGATTCGGGGTCGTCCGGAAGTGAATCGGAGCTGAAACGAATGGAACTCGGTTTCCGAATAATCCTCGTAGGGGGTAGTACACGAGGTCTGGAGCAAAAATTGAGGCGGCCCGTTTTTTCGATTTCTTTTCATAATTTGTCCCTATGGATTTATGAAATTGCATTCGCGTCGATTCGGGGTCGTCCGGAAGTGAATCGGAGCTGAAACGAATGGAACTCGGTTTCCGAATAATCCTCGTAGGGGGTAGTACACGAGGTCTGGAGCAAAAATTGAGGCGGCCCGTTTTTTCGATTTCTTTTCATAATTTGTCCCTATGGATTTATGAAATTGCATTCGCGTCGATTCGGGGTCGTCCGGAAGTGAATCGGAGCTGAAACGAATGGAACTCGGTTTCCGAATAATCCTCGTAGGGGGTAGTACACGAGGTCTGGAGCAAAAATTGAGGCGGCCCGTTTTTTCGATTTCTTTTCATAATTTGTCCCTATGGATTTATGAAATTGCATTCGCGTCGATTCGGGGTCGTCCGGAAGTGAATCGGAGCTGAAACGAATGGAACTCGGTTTCCGAATAATCCTCGTAGGGGGTAGTACACGAGGTCTGGAGCAAAAATTGAGGCGGCCCGTTTTTTCGATTTCTTTTCATAATTTGTCCCTATGGATTTATGAAATTGCATTCGCGTCGATTCGGGGTCGTCCGGAAGTGAATCGGAGCTGAAACGAATGGAACTCGGTTTCCGAATAATCCTCGTAGGGGGTAGTACACGAGGTCTGGAGCAAAAATTGAGGCGGCCCGTTTTTTCGATTTCTTTTCATAATTTGTCCCTATGGATTTATGAAATTGCATTCGCGTCGATTCGGGGTCGTCCGGAAGTGAATCGGAGCTGAAACGAATGGAACTCGGTTTCCGAATAATCCTCGTAGGGGGTAGTACACGAGGTCTGGAGCAAAAATTGAGGCGGCCCGTTTTTTCGATTTCTTTTCATAATTTGTCCCTATGGATTTATGAAATTGCATTCGCGTCGATTCGGGGTCGTCCGGAAGTGAATCGGAGCTGAAACGAATGGAACTCGGTTTCCGAATAATCCTCGTAGGGGGTAGTACACGAGGTCTGGAGCAAAAATTGAGGCGGCCCGTTTTTTCGATTTCTTTTCATAATTTGTCCCTATGGATTTATGAAATTGCATTCGCGTCGATTCGGGGTCGTCCGGAAGTGAATCGGAGCTGAAACGAATGGAACTCGGTTTCCGAATAATCCTCGTAGGGGGTAGTACACGAGGTCTGGAGCAAAAATTGAGGCGGCCCGTTTTTTTCGATTTCTTTTCATAATTTGTCCCTATGGATTTATGAAATTGCATTCGCGTCGATTCGGGGTCGTCCGGAAGTGAATCGGAGCTGAAACGAATGGAACTCGGTTTCCGAATAATCCTCGTAGGGGGTAGTACACGAGGTCTGGAGCAAAAATTGAGGCGGCCCGTTTTTTCGATTTCTTTTCATAATTTGTCCCTATGGATTTATGAAATTGCATTCGCGTCGATTCGGGGTCGTCCGGAAGTGAATCGGAGCTGAAACGAATGGAACTCGGTTTCCGAATAATCCTCGTAGGGGGTAGTACACGAGGTCTGGAGCAAAAATTGAGGCGGCCCGTTTTTTCGATTTCTTTTCATAATTTGTCCCTATGGATTTATGAAATTGCATTCGCGTCGATTCGGGGTCGTCCGGAAGTGAATCGGAGCTGAAACGAATGGAACTCGGTTTCCGAATAATCCTCGTAGGGGGTAGTACACGAGGTCTGGAGCAAAAATTGAGGCGGCCCGTTTTTTCGATTTCTTTTCATAATTTGTCCCTATGGATTTATGAAATTGCATTCGCGTCGATTCGGGGTCGTCCGGAAGTGAATCGGAGCTGAAACGAATGGAACTCGGTTTCCGAATAATCCTCGTAGGGGGTAGTACACGAGGTCTGGAGCAAAAATTGAGGCGGCCCGTTTTTTCGATTTCTTTTCATAATTTGTCCCTATGGATTTATGAAATTGCATTCGCGTCGATTCGGGGTCGTCCGGAAGTGAATCGGAGCTGAAACGAATGGAACTCGGTTTCCGAATAATCCTCGTAGGGGGTAGTACACGAGGTCTGGAGCAAAAATTGAGGCGGCCCGTTTTTTCGATTTCTTTTCATAATTTGTCCCTATGGATTTATGAAATTGCATTCGCGTCGATTCGGGGTCGTCCGGAAGTGAATCGGAGCTGAAACGAATGGAACTCGGTTTCCGAATAATCCTCGTAGGGGGTAGTACACGAGGTCTGGAGCAAAAATTGAGGCGGCCCGTTTTTTCGATTTCTTTTCATAATTTGTCCCTATGGATTTATGAAATTGCATTCGCGTCGATTCGGGGTCGTCCGGAAGTGAATCGGAGCTGAAACGAATGGAACTCGGTTTCCGAATAATCCTCGTAGGGGGTAGTACACGAGGTCTGGAGCAAAAATTGAGGCGGCCCGTTTTTTCGATTTCTTTTCATAATTTGTCCCTATGGATTTATGAAATTGCATTCGCGTCGATTCGGGGTCGTCCGGAAGTGAATCGGAGCTGAAACGAATGGAACTCGGTTTCCGAATAATCCTCGTAGGGGGTAGTACACGAGGTCTGGAGCAAAAATTGAGGCGGCCCGTTTTTTCGATTTCTTTTCATAATTTGTCCCTATGGATTTATGAAATTGCATTCGCGTCGATTCGGGGTCGTCCGGAAGTGAATCGGAGCTGAAACGAATGGAACTCGGTTTCCGAATAATCCTCGTAGGGGGTAGTACACGAGGTCTGGAGCAAAAATTGAGGCGGCCCGTTTTTTCGATTTCTTTTCATAATTTGTCCCTATGGATTTATGAAATTGCATTCGCGTCGATTCGGGGTCGTCCGGAAGTGAATCGGAGCTGAAACGAATGGAACTCGGTTTCCGAATAATCCTCGTAGGGGGTAGTACACGAGGTCTGGAGCAAAAATTGAGGCGGCCCGTTTTTTCGATTTCTTTTCATAATTTGTCCCTATGGATTTATGAAATTGCATTCGCGTCGATTCGGGGTCGTCCGGAAGTGAATCGGAGCTGAAACGAATGGAACTCGGTTTCCGAATAATCCTCGTAGGGGGTAGTACACGAGGTCTGGAGCAAAAATTGAGGCGGCCCGTTTTTTCGATTTCTTTTCATAATTTGTCCCTATGGATTTATGAAATTGCATTCGCGTCGATTCGGGGTCGTCCGGAAGTGAATCGGAGCTGAAACGAATGGAACTCGGTTTCCGAATAATCCTCGTAGGGGGTAGTACACGAGGTCTGGAGCAAAAATTGAGGCGGCCCGTTTTTTCGATTTCTTTTCATAATTTGTCCCTATGGATTTATGAAATTGCATTCGCGTCGATTCGGGGTCGTCCGGAAGTGAATCGGAGCTGAAACGAATGGAACTCGGTTTCCGAATAATCCTCGTAGGGGGTAGTACACGAGGTCTGGAGCAAAAATTGAGGCGGCCCGTTTTTTTCGATTTCTTTTCATAATTTGTCCCTATGGATTTATGAAATTGCATTCGCGTCGATTCGGGGTCGTCCGGAAGTGAATCGGAGCTGAAACGAATGGAACTCGGTTTCCGAATAATCCTCGTAGGGGGTAGTACACGAGGTCTGGAGCAAAAATTGAGGCGGCCCGTTTTTTCGATTTCTTTTCATAATTTGTCCCTATGGATTTATGAAATTGCATTCGCGTCGATTCGGGGTCGTCCGGAAGTGAATCGGAGCTGAAACGAATGGAACTCGGTTTCCGAATAATCCTCGTAGGGGGTAGTACACGAGGTCTGGAGCAAAAATTGAGGCGGCCCGTTTTTTCGATTTCTTTTCATAATTTGTCCCTATGGATTTATGAAATTGCATTCGCGTCGATTCGGGGTCGTCCGGAAGTGAATCGGAGCTGAAACGAATGGAACTCGGTTTCCGAATAATCCTCGTAGGGGGTAGTACACGAGGTCTGGAGCAAAAATTGAGGCGGCCCGTTTTTTCGATTTCTTTTCATAATTTGTCCCTATGGATTTATGAAATTGCATTCGCGTCGATTCGGGGTCGTCCGGAAGTGAATCGGAGCTGAAACGAATGGAACTCGGTTTCCGAATAATCCTCGTAGGGGGTAGTACACGAGGTCTGGAGCAAAAATTGAGGCGGCCCGTTTTTTCGATTTCTTTTCATAATTTGTCCCTATGGATTTATGAAATTGCATTCGCGTCGATTCGGGGTCGTCCGGAAGTGAATCGGAGCTGAAACGAATGGAACTCGGTTTCCGAATAATCCTCGTAGGGGGTAGTACACGAGGTCTGGAGCAAAAATTGAGGCGGCCCGTTTTTTCGATTTCTTTTCATAATTTGTCCCTATGGATTTATGAAATTGCATTCGCGTCGATTCGGGGTCGTCCGGAAGTGAATCGGAGCTGAAACGAATGGAACTCGGTTTCCGAATAATCCTCGTAGGGGGTAGTACACGAGGTCTGGAGCAAAAATTGAGGCGGCCCGTTTTTTTCGATTTCTTTTCATAATTTGTCCCTATGGATTTATGAAATTGCATTCGCGTCGATTCGGGGTCGTCCGGAAGTGAATCGGAGCTGAAACGAATGGAACTCGGTTTCCGAATAATCCTCGTAGGGGGTAGTACACGAGGTCTGGAGCAAAAATTGAGGCGGCCCGTTTTTTCGATTTCTTTTCATAATTTGTCCCTATGGATTTATGAAATTGCATTCGCGTCGATTCGGGGTCGTCCGGAAGTGAATCGGAGCTGAAACGAATGGAACTCGGTTTCCGAATAATCCTCGTAGGGGGTAGTACACGAGGTCTGGAGCAAAAATTGAGGCGGCCCGTTTTTTCGATTTCTTTTCATAATTTGTCCCTATGGATTTATGAAATTGCATTCGCGTCGATTCGGGGTCGTCCGGAAGTGAATCGGAGCTGAAACGAATGGAACTCGGTTTCCGAATAATCCTCGTAGGGGGTAGTACACGAGGTCTGGAGCAAAAATTGAGGCGGCCCGTTTTTTCGATTTCTTTTCATAATTTGTCCCTATGGATTTATGAAATTGCATTCGCGTCGATTCGGGGTCGTCCGGAAGTGAATCGGAGCTGAAACGAATGGAACTCGGTTTCCGAATAATCCTCGTAGGGGGTAGTACACGAGGTCTGGAGCAAAAATTGAGGCGGCCCGTTTTTTCGATTTCTTTTCATAATTTGTCCCTATGGATTTATGAAATTGCATTCGCGTCGATTCGGGGTCGTCCGGAAGTGAATCGGAGCTGAAACGAATGGAACTCGGTTTCCGAATAATCCTCGTAGGGGGTAGTACACGAGGTCTGGAGCAAAAATTGAGGCGGCCCGTTTTTTCGATTTCTTTTCATAATTTAGTCCCTATGGATTTATGAAATTGCATTCGCGTCGATTCGGGGTCGTCCGGAAGTGAATCGGAGCTGAAACGAATGGAACTCGGTTTCCGAATAATCCTCGTAGGGGGTAGTACACGAGGTCTGGAGCAAAAATTGAGGCGGCCCGTTTTTTCGATTTCTTTTCATAATTTGTCCCTATGGATTTATGAAATTGCATTCGCGTCGATTCGGGGTCGTCCGGAAGTGAATCGGAGCTGAAACGAATGGAACTCGGTTTCCGAATAATCCTCGTAGGGGGTAGTACACGAGGTCTGGAGCAAAAATTGAGGCGGCCCGTTTTTTCGATTTCTTTTCATAATTTGTCCCTATGGATTTATGAAATTGCATTCGCGTCGATTCGGGGTCGTCCGGAAGTGAATCGGAGCTGAAACGAATGGAACTCGGTTTCCGAATAATCCTCGTAGGGGGTAGTACACGAGGTCTGGAGCAAAAATTGAGGCGGCCCGTTTTTTCGATTTCTTTTCATAATTTGTCCCTATGGATTTATGAAATTGCATTCGCGTCGATTCGGGGTCGTCCGGAAGTGAATCGGAGCTGAAACGAATGGAACTCGGTTTCCGAATAATCCTCGTAGGGGGTAGTACACGAGGTCTGGAGCAAAAATTGAGGCGGCCCGTTTTTTCGATTTCTTTTCATAATTTGTCCCTATGGATTTATGAAATTGCATTCGCGTCGATTCGGGGTCGTCCGGAAGTGAATCGGAGCTGAAACGAATGGAACTCGGTTTCCGAATAATCCTCGTAGGGGGTAGTACACGAGGTCTGGAGCAAAAATTGAGGCGGCCCGTTTTTTCGATTTCTTTTCATAATTTGTCCCTATGGATTTATGAAATTGCATTCGCGTCGATTCGGGGTCGTCCGGAAGTGAATCGGAGCTGAAACGAATGGAACTCGGTTTCCGAATAATCCTCGTAGGGGGTAGTACACGAGGTCTGGAGCAAAAATTGAGGCGGCCCGTTTTTTCGATTTCTTTTCATAATTTGTCCCTATGGATTTATGAAATTGCATTCGCGTCGATTCGGGGTCGTCCGGAAGTGAATCGGAGCTGAAACGAATGGAACTCGGTTTCCGAATAATCCTCGTAGGGGGTAGTACACGAGGTCTGGAGCAAAAATTGAGGCGGCCCGTTTTTTTCGATTTCTTTTCATAATTTGTCCCTATGGATTTATGAAATTGCATTCGCGTCGATTCGGGGTCGTCCGGAAGTGAATCGGAGCTGAAACGAATGGAACTCGGTTTCCGAATAATCCTCGTAGGGGGTAGTACACGAGGTCTGGAGCAAAAATTGAGGCGGCCCGTTTTTTCGATTTCTTTTCATAATTTGTCCCTATGGATTTATGAAATTGCATTCGCGTCGATTCGGGGTCGTCCGGAAGTGAATCGGAGCTGAAACGAATGGAACTCGGTTTCCGAATAATCCTCGTAGGGGGTAGTACACGAGGTCTGGAGCAAAAATTGAGGCGGCCCGTTTTTTCGATTTCTTTTCATAATTTGTCCCTATGGATTTATGAAATTGCATTCGCGTCGATTCGGGGTCGTCCGGAAGTGAATCGGAGCTGAAACGAATGGAACTCGGTTTCCGAATAATCCTCGTAGGGGGTAGTACACGAGGTCTGGAGCAAAAATTGAGGCGGCCCGTTTTTTTTCGATTTCTTTTCATAATTTATCCCTATGGATTTATGAAATTGCATTCGCGTCGATTCGGGGTCGTCCGGAAGTGAATCGGAGCTGAAACGAATGGAACTCGGTTTCCGAATAATCCTCGTAGGGGGTAGTACACGAGGTCTGGAGCAAAAATTGAGGCGGCCCGTTTTTTTCGATTTCTTTTCATAATTTGTCCCTATGGATTTATGAAATTGCATTCGCGTCGATTCGGGGTCGTCCGGAAGTGAATCGGAGCTGAAACGAATGGAACTCGGTTTCCGAATAATCCTCGTAGGGGGTAGTACACGAGGTCTGGAGCAAAAATTGAGGCGGCCCGTTTTTTTCGATTTCTTTTCATAATTTATCCCTATGGATTTATGAAATTGCATTCGCGTCGATTCGGGGTCGTCCGGAAGTGAATCGGAGCTGAAACGAATGGAACTCGGTTTCCGAATAATCCTCGTAGGGGGTAGTACACGAGGTCTGGAGCAAAAATTGAGGCGGCCCGTTTTTTCGATTTCTTTTCATAATTTGTCCCTATGGATTTATGAAATTGCATTCGCGTCGATTCGGGTCGTCCGGAAGTGAATCGGAGCTGAAACGAATGGAACTCGGTTTCCGAATAATCCTCGTAGGGGGTAGTACACGAGGTCTGGAGCAAAAATTGAGGCGGCCCGTTTTTTCGATTTCTTTTCATAATTTATCCCTATGGATTTATGAAATTGCATTCGCGTCGATTCGGGGTCGTCCGGAAGTGAATCGGAGCTGAAACGAATGGAACTCGGTTTCCGAATAATCCTCGTAGGGGGTAGTACACGAGGTCTGGAGCAAAAATTGAGGCGGCCCGTTTTTTCGATTTCTTTTCATAATTTGTCCCTATGGATTTATGAAATTGCATTCGCGTCGATTCGGGGTCGTCCGGAAGTGAATCGGAGCTGAAACGAATGGAACTCGGTTTCCGAATAATCCTCGTAGGGGGTAGTACACGAGGTCTGGAGCAAAAATTGAGGCGGCCCGTTTTTTCGATTTCTTTTCATAATTTGTCCCTATGGATTTATGAAATTGCATTCGCGTCGATTCGGGGTCGTCCGGAAGTGAATCGGAGCTGAAACGAATGGAACTCGGTTTCCGAATAATCCTCGTAGGGGGTAGTACACGAGGTCTGGAGCAAAAATTGAGGCGGCCCGTTTTTTTCGATTTCTTTTCATAATTTGTCCCTATGGATTTATGAAATTGCATTCGCGTCGATTCGGGGTCGTCCGGAAGTGAATCGGAGCTGAAACGAATGGAACTCGGTTTCCGAATAATCCTCGTAGGGGGTAGTACACGAGGTCTGGAGCAAAAATTGAGGCGGCCCGTTTTTTCGATTTCTTTTCATAATTTGTCCCTATGGATTTATGAAATTGCATTCGCGTCGATTCGGGGTCGTCCGGAAGTGAATCGGAGCTGAAACGAATGGAACTCGGTTTCCGAATAATCCTCGTAGGGGGTAGTACACGAGGTCTGGAGCAAAAATTGAGGCGGCCCGTTTTTTCGATTTCTTTTCATAATTTGTCCCTATGGATTTATGAAATTGCATTCGCGTCGATTCGGGGTCGTCCGGAAGTGAATCGGAGCTGAAACGAATGGAACTCGGTTTCCGAATAATCCTCGTAGGGGGTAGTACACGAGGTCTGGAGCAAAAATTGAGGCGGCCCGTTTTTTCGATTTCTTTTCATAATTTGTCCCTATGGATTTATGAAATTGCATTCGCGTCGATTCGGGGTCGTCCGGAAGTGAATCGGAGCTGAAACGAATGGAACTCGGTTTCCGAATAATCCTCGTAGGGGTAGTACACGAGGTCTGGAGCAAAAATTGAGGCGGCCCGTTTTTTCGATTTCTTTTCATAATTTGTCCCTATGGATTTATGAAATTGCATTCGCGTCGATTCGGGGTCGTCCGGAAGTGAATCGGAGCTGAAACGAATATGGAACTCGGTTTCCGAATAATCCTCGTAGGGGGTAGTACACGAGGTCTGGAGCAAAAATTGAGGCGGCCCGTTTTTTCGATTTCTTTTCATAATTTGTCCCTATGGATTTATGAAATTGCATTCGCGTCGATTCGGGTCGTCCGGAAGTGAAATCGGAGCTGAAACGAATGGAACTCGGTTTCCGAATAATCCTCGTAGGGGTAGTACACGAGGTCTGGAGCAAAAATTGAGGCGGCCCTTTTTTGATTTCTTTTCATAATTTGTCCCTATGGATTTATGAAATTGCATTCGCGTCGATTCGGGGTCGTCCGGAAGTGAATCGAGCTGAAACGAATGGGCAACTCGTTTTCCGAATAATCCTCGTAGGGGTGATACCGGAGGTCGAGGATGCAA
>NW_027420106.1:0-4541 GCF_009905375.1 Apium graveolens
GTACCAAGAGGTGGTTAAAGGATGTTAAATTGCATGTTGATGATGTTAAAAGGTCAATTGTACCAATATATGGTGGCAAGTGACTCTTATAGGGTGCAAAGTGACTCTAATATGGTGAAGAGTGACTTACATGGTTGATTAGAGCCAAAATGTGGCCAAAATTGACTCGTATAAATGTGGTACCAAGAGGTGGTTAAAGGATGTTAAATTGCATGATGATGTTAAAAGGTCAATTGTACCAATATATGGTGGCAAGTGACTCTTATAGGGTGCAAAGTGACTCTAATATGGTGAAGAGTGACTTACATGGTTGATTAGAGCCAAAATGTGGCCTAAAATTGACTCGTATAAATGTGGTACCAAGAGGTGGTTAAAGGATGTTAAATTGCATGTTGATGATGTTAAAAGGTCAATTGTACCAATATATGGTGGCAAGTGACTCTTATAGGGTGCAAAGTGACTCTAATATGGTGAAGAGTGACTTACATGGTTGATTAGAGCCAAAATGTGGCCAAAATTGACTCGTATAAATGTGGTACCAAGAGGTGGTTAAAGGATGTTAAATTGCATGTTATGATGTTAAAAGGTCAATTGTACCAATATATGGTGGCAAGTGACTCTTATAGGGTGCAAAGTGACTCTAATATGGTGAAGAGTGACTTACATGGTTGATTAGAGCCAAAATGTGGCCAAAATTGACTCGTATAAATGTGGTACCAAGAGGTGGTTAAAGGATGTTAAATTGCATGTTGATGATGTTAAAAGGTCAATTGTACCAATATATGGTGGCAAGTGACTCTTATAGGGTGCAAAGTGACTCTAATATGGTGAAGAGTGACTTACATGGTTGATTAGAGCCAAAATGTGGCCAAAATTGACTCGTATAAATGTGGTACCAAGAGGTGGTTAAAGGATGTTAAATTGCATGTATTGATGTTAAAAGGTCAATTGTACCAATATATGGTGGCAAGTGACTCTTATAGGGTGCAAAGTGACTCTAATATGGTGAAGAGTGACTTACATGGTTGATTAGAGCCAAAATGTGGCCTAAAATTGACTCGTATAAATGTGGTACCAAGAGGTGGTTAAAGGATGTTAAATTGCATGTTGATGATGTTAAAAGGTCAATTGTACCAATATATGGTGGCAAGTGACTCTTATAGGGTGCAAAGTGACTCTAATATGGTGAAGAGTGACTTACATGGTTGATTAGAGCCAAAATGTGGCCAAAATTGACTCGTATAAATGTGGTACCAAGAGGTGGTTAAAGGATGTTAAATTGCATGTTGATGATGTTAAAAGGTCAATTGTACCAATATATGGTGGCAAGTGACTCTTATAGGGTGCAAAGTGACTCTAATATGGTGAAGAGTGACTTACATGGTTGATTAGAGCCAAAATGTGGCCAAAATTGACTCGTATAAATGTGGTACCAAGAGGTGGTTAAAGGATGTTAAATTGCATGTTGATGATGTTAAAAGGTCAATTGTACCAATATATGGTGGCAAGTGACTCTTATAGGGTGCAAAGTGACTCTAATATGGTGAAGAGTGACTTACATGGTTGATTAGAGCCAAAATGTGGCCTAAAATTGACTCGTATAAATGTGGTACCAAGAGGTGGTTAAAGGATGTTAAATTGCATGTTGATGATGTTAAAAGGTCAATTGTACCAATATATGGTGGCAAGTGACTCTTATAGGGTGCAAAGTGACTCTAATATGGTGAAGAGTGACTTACATGGTTGATTAGAGCCAAAATGTGGCCAAAATTGATATAAATGTGGTACCAAGAGGTGGTTAAAGGATGTTAAATTGCATGTTGATGATGTTAAAAGGTCAATTGTACCAATATATGGTGGCAAGTGACTCTTATAGGGTGCAAAGTGACTCTAATATGGTGAAGAGTGACTTACATGGTTGATTAGAGCCAAAATGTGGCCAAAATTGACTCGTATAAATGTGGTACCAAGAGGTGGTTAAAGGATGTTAAATTGCATTTTGATGATGTTAAAAGGTCAATTGTACCAATATATGGTGGCAAGTGACTCTTATAGGGTGCAAAGTGACTCTAATATGGTGAAGAGTGACTTACATGGTTGATTAGAGCCAAAATGTGGCCTAAAATTGACTCGTATAAATGTGGTACCAAGAGGTGGTTAAAGGATGTTAAATTGCATGTTGATGATGTTAAAAGGTCAATTGTACCAATATATGGTGGCAAGTGACTCTTATAGGGTGCAAAGTGACTCTAATATGGTGAAGAGTGACTTACATGGTTGATTAGAGCCAAAATGTGGCCTAAAATTGACTCGTATAAATGTGGTACCAAGAGGTGGTTAAAGGATGTTAAATTGCATGTTGATGATGTTAAAAGGTCAATTGTACCAATATATGGTGGCAAGTGACTCTTATAGGGTGCAAAGTGACTCTAATATGGTGAAGAGTGACTTACATGGTTGATTAGAGCCAAAATGTGGCCAAAATTGACTCGTATAAATGTGGTACCAAGAGGTGGTTAAAGGATGTTAAATTGCATGTTGATGATGTTAAAAGGTCAATTGAATATATGGTGGCAAGTGACTCTTATAGGGTGCAAAGTGACTCTAATATGGTGAAGAGTGACTTACATGGTTGATTAGAGCCAAAATGTGGCCAAAATTGACTCGTATAAATGTGGTACCAAGAGGTGGTTAAAGGATGTTAAATTGCATGTTATGATGTTAAAAGGTCAATTGTACCAATATATGGTGGCAAGTGACTCTTATAGGGTGCAAAGTGACTCTAATATGGTGAAGAGTGACTTACATGGTTGATTAGAGCCAAAATGTGGCCAAAATTGACTCGTATAAATGTGGTACCAAGAGGTGGTTAAAGGATGAAATTGCATGTTATGATGTTAAAAGGTCAATTGTACCAATATATGGTGGCAAGTGACTCTTATAGGGTGCAAAGTGACTCTAATATGGTGAAGAGTGACTTACATGGTTGATTAGAGCCAAAATGTGGCCAAAATTGACTCGTATAAATGTGGTACCAAGAGGTGGTTAAAGGATGAAATTGCATGTTGATGATGTTAAAAGGTCAATTGTACCAATATATGGTGGCAAGTGACTCTTATAGGGTGCAAAGTGACTCTAATATGGTGAAGAGTGACTTACATGGTTGATTAGAGCCAAAATGTGGCCAAAATTGACTCGTATAAATGTGGTACCAAGAGGTGGGTAAAGGATGTTAAATTGCATGTTGATAATGTTAAAAGTTCAATTGTACCAATATATGGTGGCAAGTGACTCTTATAGGGTGCAAGTGACTCTAATATGGTGAAGAGTGACTTACATGGTTGATTAGAGCCAAAATGTGGCCTAAAATTGACTCGTATAAATGTGGTACCAAGAGGTGGTTAAAGGATGTTAAATTGCATGTTGATGATGTTAAAAGGTCAATTGTACCAATATATGGTGGCAAGTGACTCTTATAGGGTGCAAAGTGACTCTAATATGGTGAAGAGTGACTTACATGGTTGATTAGATCCAAAATGTGGCCTAAAATTGACGTATAAATGTGGTACCAAGAGGTGGTTAAAGGATGTTAAATTGCATGTTGATGATGTTAAAAGGTCAATTGTACCAATATATGGTGGCAAGTGACTCTTATAGGGTGCAAAGTGACTCTAATATGGTGAAGAGTGACTTACATGGTTGATTAGAGCCAAAATGTGGCCCAAAATTGACTCGTATAAATGTGGTACCAATAGGTGGTTAAAGGATGTTAAATTGCATGTTGATGATGTTAAAAGGTCAATTGTACCAATATATGGTGGCAAGTGACTCTTATAGGGTGCAAAGTGACTCTAATATGGTGAAGAGTGATTACATGGTTGATTAGAGCCAAAATGTGGCCAAAATTGACTCGTATAAATGTGGTACCAAGAGGTGGTTAAAGGATGTTAAATTGCATGTTGATGATGTTAAAAGGTCAATTGTACCAATATATGGTGGCAAGTGACTCTTATAGGGTGCAAAGTGACTCTAATATGGTGAAGAGTGACTTACATGGTTGATTAGAGCCAAAATGTGGCCAAAATTGACTCGTATAAATGTGGTACCAAGAGGTGGTTAAAGGATGTTAAATTGCATGTTGATGATGTTAAAAGGTCAATTGTACCAATATATGGTGGCAAGTGACTCTTATAGGGTGCAAAGTGACTCTAATATGGTGAAGAGTGACTTACATGGTTGATTAGAGCCAAAATGTGGCCCAAAATTGACTCGTATAAATGTGGTACCAAGAGGTGGTTAAAGGAGTTAAATTGCATGTTGATGATGTTAAAAGGTCAATTGTACCAATATATGGTGGCAAGTGACTCTTATAGGGTGCAAAGTGACTCTAATATGGTGAAGAGTGACTTACATGGTTGATTAGAGCCAAAATGTGGCCAAAATGACTCGTATAAATGTGGTAAGAGGTGGGTAAAGGATGTAAATGCATGATGATGTTAAAGGTCAATTGTACAATATATGGTGGCAGTGACTCTTATAGG
>NW_027420107.1:0-27475 GCF_009905375.1 Apium graveolens
TGGACTGGGGATCCTCGCTACCAACTGGTTCCTTTTTAACTGGAAAGAACATAAACAACATCGCACAAATGAGCTAAATAGTTCAGCCAGTCACAATGACAAAACTGAGAATAATGATCATCAAGTGAATATGGTTCTGATATCAGGTGAAAAATGGATTATGATTTAGAATTGGATATTATATTTCATTTTAAAAACCAAGGTTAGGCTGCTGATCGGTCACGCACTAACCCCGAGCAAAGCACACAGCACTGCTCTAACTAATGGATCCAAGGCACACATTGGCCTAACTTGACCATTATATGGTTGACCACGAATCGGTCCATAATTTTATAAAAATAATCCAATTCTAACATAATAACAGAATAACAATGTAAAGCAATGAACAAAACATTAACAACATTGAACGTTCAGTAATGAAAGGGTTCAATCTTCATAAGGATTAATATGGCATTTTCAAATCTTGGATGCTAGGTAATGAAAGAATTGAACAAAGGAATCAACGTTTCAGGGTTTCAAGGATTTGGTCTTTCAAAGCATAAGATACAATGGTTTGAGTATGTAGGTAATTCGATTCAGTGTTTTGTATTTAGTTTGTATGTATTTGTGGAGTAGTATCGCATATTTATGGTTCGTATTTGGGTATACAACAAGCAATGGTCTAGAAAGAATCAGGTTTACGGCTCAAGATCAATAACTGGAATCATGGTTAGGGTTCAGTGCTTCAAAGCACTATATAAAAACAGGACTATCAATCACTATAATATCTCGAGAAAGTTCAGAACACTTGCTGGTATTAGCTTACTACACTGCACTCGCTTCCAATCTCAACCGTCTTACTGCTCAACTACCTGTTTCCCTTTCCTACGTCTTGCCTCTTCTGCTCACAATCATAAACATCTATCAATATTCAACTCATACAATTCTATTCAACACATACTTCTATTTACCCTTCGTTTCACCCAAATCCGATTAACGGATGGAAAGTTACGCAATAAACAAGTAAACATCGAATACACAGACCGATAGTCAACCAACAAGTCACATATAACACATAACACGTCACACGATCAATGATATATCATTTATAAAGAAGTCTCGGGTCTTAAACAAGCTTTTGGGTACTTACAATGATTTTAAAAACATTTTCAGAATTAAAACGGGTCGTTGGATCAATTTTGGAGAAACAAACAGGGTTCGGTTCGGCTTCGAAACAATTTTGTTATAATTATCGAGCCTTGAAAACAATTTTAAAGAGTATTTTACAGCTCAAAACTATTTTCAGAATTTTTAAATCATTTTTAAATAATTAAATATAATTAAATAATTAATTAAATCAATTAATAATTAATTAAGTCAATTAATCAATTAATTTCTGAATTAATTAACCAATTAATTAATTAAAAATTAACTGAAATTAATTAACTAATTAATTCATATTTATTTTTGAATTAAAATAATTTTTGGAATTAAAATAATAATTTTTAGAATTTTCAGAAATTAAAAATGAATTTTTATAATAAAATAAATAGGAAATTTTTGAATTTGGCCGAGAAGTTCGCCGGTTTCCGGCGAACTCGACGTAAACTTCAAATGACAATTCCCTTATCTACAGACCTCGTTGATTTGTGAAACTTGTACGACTAGATTGCAAATTTCACAGAGAACACAACCCACTATACCACAACATCTATCTATCCCGAAATAAGAAACCCCCAAATTTCAATTAAGAACATCCATACGGGTTATAAACCCTAATTTCAAAATTTGAAAATTAAACCCACTTTTGAGCATGTTATTGAACTCCAAATCAGACGTATGACATATGAAAATCATCAGGAAAACAAGCTCTACAACATGCAATCATTAAATCATACAAACAATCATCCGAACAAAAATTCATATTTTAATAAAATAATTCGAAAATAAATAAATTTTCAGAAAATAAACCTTGATTTCTGCAGTGATTTGGAACACAGAATCTGATAGAACACCTCAAGACATTTGGATGAATACTTGAGCTTTGAAATAGAGATCAATAACACCTTCGTTTTGCTGTTTGATTCTTGGAAGATTATATGAATATAAGGTTTTTCTCTGGAAAATTATATAATTAACTGTCTGCAAATGATTTTGATACGAAATAAAATACGGGAAAAGGCTATTTATATTTATGGAAAAATAGTGTAACACCCCCAGATCCGGGGTCGGGGATCCGGGTCGTCACGGTCTTTCTTTCCACAATATCACTTCACTTAATTAATAAATAACCTTATGCTGTGACCCCACACTAACACACACCACAACCCGTTATAGTCTCAGAGATGAAATTTAAATAAGTACAAGTCTTTGAATCCACAATTTAAAAGTTATTACAACCCAAAATGATTACTTGATAAATTTACAGTTAATTGCCATTATCTGCCACAAGTTATAATTATACATAATTGATTCTCAAAAGTAGATGGTCTGATCTACAATAGATCTACCTCTGCAGCTATAGCAGCTACAACATCAACGGGAAGACGCAGGACGCTTCCCACGCGCTTGCGCTGGGTCTGCTGGAGTCTGGCCATCTTTCCTAACTGTTGTTGTGTGATGAAGAAATAAAGCAAGGGTGAGCAGCAAGCCCACCAAAATAATATGTATAATGATTACAATATATGAGCCTACTCATAATACTCATGAAAGTCTTGGTCAAAAGAAATGAACCAAGTTGATATCTTAATGCGATGAAGTCGCAAAATATTCAGTATATATATATCATATATACTTTTCAAAATATTGGAAGTCCTCTTCCATGCATAATACACACAAGTTCCAGTGTATAACTGTATAAAAATATCGTTGCAAGGTGATCTCATATATCTAACCTTGTCTCAACTTTTCTGAAAATCTTTGTCATGCATAAGATAATCATTTACTAGATATAAGTTTAAAAGATGAAGTTACAAGATACTCCAATATACTTATATCTTTTCCAAATACTACTTGAACTACCACCGTTCAAGTTATAATTAGTTCAAAGTTCATCACATAGATGAGACTACAAGATAATACTTGAATAGATTCAACCTTTAAAATATCATCAAAATAAAATGAAGTTATGAGATACTTCATTTGATGTAAACATCATTTTGAAAACTTGACCCTGCCAACACTCAACAATCGCCCAACCGTAGCCTTTCTATCGAAGTGCTCTGGGTAGTGTTGCAGAAATATCCAATTGGATGATGAACTCATTACGGGAGTTTGCCGCGCCAGGAAGACCACTTACGATGATCAGTCGTAGTAGTACAACCCCACCATTTTCTACATGTAGAGGAGAACCTGTCGGATTTACTTGTCAACCGAACACTGAACTCCTAAGGAATGGACCGCCTTAGCGGAACTTCCAGGCCATTTGGGCCAATATAATAAGGCTGGGCCGGCGCTACTCGACCACTTACGCCACTCCTAGTTCAGATGAAATCCATGACTCTGAAACGTAAAGCTCGTTTCCCCCTTTCCCCAAGTAGAAACTTGTTGATACGGCTCCACCAAGAAGTCGTACCTAGTTGGAAAGGAAAACTCACCGATATTTCCCAGGCGATGCCTGTTAATGGATTAACTTGTTCCAAGAATTTTACTTCCCGAATATTGGGTAAGTAATCAAAAACTCTTTTACCAAGACAGCAACCTTGTTGCGAATATAAAACACACCACCGAGCCGGATCCCCCAGGTTTTGAGCGAGTATTTAAATCCCCTTTTTAAAAGGAAGATCTTAAATATAAAAATAGTTTTGGGATCCGCTCTAACTTTTGAAAATCATTTTAAAGACTCGAAAACACTTTAAAGAGTGTTTGGAGTAAAACTGATTTAATGAAGTAAATCAGTCCCCAGAATATTTAGAAAATGTCTGAATATTATTATTTAAATAATATTCCCATAAAAAATAATCTTTATAAAATAATTGAAGTAGAAGTATTAAAACTTATACTTGAAATGAATAGCAAATAATCAAAGATATACTTATACGAAAGTAATATCTTTATTTGAATAATCAAAAATAAGTTTGATTATCGACACCTTATTCTTTAATAAAATAAAGAATATATCTCAGCAAATAATCGGAGTCATAGATCCTCAAATGAATATTCAAATAATATTCAATAATAAAATAAGCTGAGTCATAATACCTCGAATGAATATTATAAATAATATTCATTAAAAAAATAAAGGAGTCATACATCCTCAAATGAATATTCAAATAATATTCAATAAATAATGTAAAGGAGTCATACGCCTTCGAATAATATTCGAAATAATATTCAATAATAAAATAAAGTTAAAGTTATCGAATAAACCTTATTCGATTAATAGTTTTAAAAACTATATCCATATATAATAAAATAAATAAATAATATATATATATATACTCGGGAACATCGACTCCCGGTTTAGAAATATGTTCACCTTTTATCCCCTATACTAAGGGTATACGCAACTACTTGCTTATTTCTAGCATAGGTATTATGCAACTATAAGCATTGAAATCAACAGATAGATAACCAGATTACGAAACAGACATGCATATATACCATATTAGCATGCTCCAATATATCGCAAAATTTGCTAATAACAATCATGCAATATCACAAGATAATGCATATACATATATTTACATCACAACAACAGTATAACGGGTAGAAAACTTGCCTGAGCGACTGGGGTTACGAATGGCTCGGGACGAGTCTGGTAACCTATAAACAACAAGTAAGTTGGAATTAAACCAAATCACTTGTAAATCTATACTTTAACTAACTTAGACTCTAACGCTTGTTTTGCGCTCACTGATTCGCTTAAGCCACTCGGGTACCCTCGGCTCCACCATTTTTAATAATTTAACCTTTACGAGTTTTAAAGCGATTCCTTCGCGAGTGTCTTACCAACTGCCTAACACACTTACCATAAATGTTTCATACATTAATTAACCCTTTTTGGTCTTTAATCTATGTTTCAAAGTAAGGCGAGGGGAAAAGTTTCGTTCGCGAAACGCCGTTACTTGAAACGGTCGTTTCTCCTAAACCGTGCATCGGAATCGAACGAACTACATATCAAAACGAAGCTCGTAACATGAGCTATCTAAACATGGCAGTGGTCATAATCTAGCAGGGGGTTCTCGGGTCCTAATGTTATGCACAAAAACAGTCTAAAGAAAATCGGACGTTACGACGGCTATGTTTACGCGTTTTCCCAATTTTAAACCATTCAATACCAACCACAAATCAACCCCAAATCAATCATACAACCAATATCCCTCCAAACCACATCATAACAGCCCCAACAAATCCACATTAACCATTTATACTTATTCCTCACATGAACTAAAAGCTTTACTTAGGTTCTTTAACTAATTACCAAGATTTACAACTCCAACAATGCAACAAAACCAACTAATCTCTACAAACTCAACCAAACTTCAACCAATCAAGCATCATGCTTCACATATGCTATATCAAACACATTCAATCCTAATTACTCAAAACTAAAGCTAGGGTTTGTAGTTTATACCTTCCTTGGAGAGTGGAGAATCAAGAGAATGGCTTGGAATCACCTTTAAAGCCCTTATCCAAGCTTAATCTAAACAAAACTTCAAGAACACAAATTTTAGTTCTTGAAAACACTATTCACCATCTTCTTTCATGATTTATAGAAAAAGATTGGCTTGGAATTAGAAGCTTAAACTTATAGGAAGTATGTAACTATCCATGGGGAAGCTTAGATAATTACCTTGCTAAATAGTAAGTGGAGGAGCTTGGACTTCCATTTTTAAGAAAAAACCCGAGAGCATGAAGAAGAAGAAGAGAGATTTTTGTGTTTTGGCTTGATTTGCTTTGGTTGGTTGATTTTTGTTGTTTGCTTTAGTGAATTACCTAGTTGCCCTTGGTTTTGTGTGGTTAAAAAGTCACCACATCTCCTTCCTTTCTTGTCATGCCTATGTCATCCTCATGATGTCATCCTCCTTCCTTGTCCTCTTTCTATTGGTTGGATGACATCATTCCCACTAATCCCTTTGATTAACTTCCTAATCGTTTGCCTAATGACCGCTGATCTGTTATACGGTTCGCTTAACTTTCGTTTTCGTTTATCGTTTGAGGGATCATACCCGGGATCTTATTACTTAGGTTCCCTTAACCTTTCTCAATATATTATATTCCTTTTATGATCCTCTCCTATAATCCTTTATTTAAATCCTTTTTATCCTGTTACCTTATACTCAATTCTCTCCGTATCTAGTGGATTTCCGGGAAAAATCAAAGTGTTCGGAATTGGATTCTGACGATCTTTACATACACTTATATCCATATAAGTACTAATTATCCCATAAGATCAATACAGAACCCCTACATAGCGTGGCATGAAAAGTTTTCTCGTTCAGCAAAAACACTATTCATAAGGGTTTCAAAAATTTCCAAAAATTGGGGTTATTACAGTCTCCCTCCTTAAAAGGATTCCGTCCCGGAATCGGATAGAAATAAATAGGGATACTTTCTTAGTATTGCACTTTCTAACTCTCAAGTCAATTTTCCCACATTGTGGTTCTACCATCAAACTCTTACTAGTTTGATAACCCTTCTCCTAAGCACTCGTTCCTTTTCACTCTATAACCCTTCCTGGTTGCTCCATATAGGTTACGTCGGGTTGCATATCTATGCGCTCATATGCCCCTATTTATCTGGCATCTGAATTACACTTCCTTAACATTGATACGTGAAACACGTTACGACCTGCTACATGTTCGGGGTTAGGGCTAGCTCATATGCTAACTTCCCAAACGTCTTAATATATCCAAGGGTCCAACAAATTGTAGACTTAGCTTTCCTTTCTTTCCGAACCTCATCAATCCTTTCCAAGGGATACCTATAACATTACTAGGTCCCCTATTTCATACTCTTTATCCTTTCGTGTCAAATCAACATACTTATCATGACCATCTTGGGCTACTACCAGCCGTCCTCTGATTAGATCTATCATATCCTTGGTCCTTTGGACTACTGCGGGTCCGAGCATCTTGCGCTCTACAACTTCATCCTAACATAAGGGAGATCGACATTGTCTTCCCTCAATGATCTCATAAGGCGACATCTCGATAATGACATATGATCTATTGTCGTAAGATAACTCAATCCGAATTAAGTGATCATTCCAAATTCTTTCAAGTCTATTGCACAGACTCTCATTATTGCTTTTAACATTAGAGCTTCTGCTTCTCAATACCCATTCTTTTCCAGTTCGTAATCGCTACTACCTTCCGTTCCTAATATTATACTGGTTATACTTTTGCTCGTTAGCGTTCTATAACCTTTTAATAACCACGTCAACCTTAGTATCACGAATGTGTTCCCATTCCGCATACTACCACCACTTTATTACTCCTTTTTCAGTTGCTTCTATTTTCCAAAATTTGATCAATCAAATAGAAGTAAAGGAATTTGTTGAGAGATCACTAAGATCATGAACACTTGTTATATCGCATAGTTAGTACAGAAGGTGGCCAGCCTTTAGTACTTGACAAGCAATTAAACAATAGCTGGTATCCTACTAGGCTTCTATCACACAGATAGATAGTCATTCGGCAATACCTCCCCTTTCTGGAAGGGTTGTTCTTCTCAGCTTACATGAAATGAAAAGAAGAGAAAAGAACGAACTGAAGAGAATTGTATATATGAAAAAAATATACTGCCACAAAATATCTGGCTTGGAATCTACCTCTGAACTATAGAGGTTTGTCATAGGAGAACAAAACATATATGTATTTATATCAACATCAAGTATTATAGCATCGTATTTCACGTGCCTAAATATTTTCGCTATCCCGTCCATCATTCTATGGACCCATGCTCTTCCTCGAGCTTATACACAATTACCTTTGAAACTCCCTCGACATCGAAAATCGAATCTGGGATCTCATTCTAGACATCATCGTTACTAGAATTCTATGCTTGCACCGCAACCTTCCTCGTATAATAATACGACTCTCTATTGATAAGAAAGAATAATAATTCACTATGTAGATACTCTACTTAATTAGTCTATTAATGATAACTTATACACTACCACGACCCGATTAGTGGTACTCAATCTCAACACCCATTCCAATACAACTCTCACGGTTGTAATCAGCTCATACTCGCAGAATCATTGCTGCCTTACTATGGTCCACCACTGACCTACTGTAGTCATTCATTTTCCATGAAGTCTTAATAGCTAACCATACGGAGTCCATACATGTCGTATCTAATCTCTAAGGAGTAACATAACCACCATCAATTCATGAAGAACACTGATCTGACGTACTTTCATGACATGAAGCAGATAAAATTGCAGAAGAGTTTCAATCAAAGCAACGATAGCAGGTTAATACCATTCTTAATCATATGCCTTAAATAGAAGACTTAACTCAAGGTTTCTAGTCCTTTTTGAAACATGGTCCTGGCTTATCTCAAGATAGGACCTTCTAAGATAGATAGCCCGTTCATGGCGATTACACGAATTAAACCTTTACCAACTACTATTACGGTTGGGTATTGCACAGTCATCAGAAGGAATGTCAATCTTCCAAACCATAATACAACCTTCACTTTTAACCATCATCACTGTATTCCTTTGGCACAAGCGCCTATAATTATCCTCTTACCTTTAAAGTGTCGGCCACCTCTTTGGCCTTTCCTGATAGTAAAATTTCCTTACAGTCAATGTCATTTTAACCACCTCCAAATAAATTTTCTACCTTATTTCAATCAGCTTATGTGAAGATGTTTTCCTTAAAATCTGATGAGAAAAAAAAAATCACCATTTTTCCATAAGTTATTGCCTCAGTCTTTAGAGGTTAATCACTGTCATGACTGACTCTCAATCATAATTAGAACATCTTTTATCTTAAGTCCTAATTGCCCTGAACAATTTCGACCATTACTGGTTCGATCCATACTTTCTCGTGGTTTAACACGTGCCCACTTGGCATCATTATAATTACGTCATATTTCCTTTATCAACATTTATTCTTGAGAATTTTGAATATTACCTTTCTCCTTGTAAAACCTCTAAGGTTATCCTTCAATCGTTCCTCCTGTATTCCCTAGATACAGGGCATATAAAATACCATTTACTATACTAGAACCATTGTCTATATACTTCTGAAAAATTTCTCCACTGATCTTAAAGGTTCACATTAACCCTTTCCAATCATACTGTCAAAACTCATACTATCCCTATTAAGGGTGAAATGCCAACCTTATGCATTCCCCTAGGATTCATTTTAAGTTACCGATGTTCTATCCTTAATTCCACCTTTAAAAGGTACCTGCATCCTTCCATGGATAAATCAAGTCATATATCCTGATAGTATCTTATTCATCATTCCCACCTCGATAGTCTATACCTAACTTCATAATAGCATCCTTATTCAAATTGAGGTCAATCCATATGGCCTCCAAAAGATAACAATGGTCATATGCTTTTCTTTCCTGATTTGGTAATGATAACATGGATGTTCTGGAAGATATTGGTCATGTTCAACGTGAACTTTTCTTAATAATTCCTTATTTACTTTTGTTGTTTATCTCAACAGTCATCTCAATGTTGGGATATCTCATACCTGGCGTCTCCCTTTCTGGGTATCAGCCACCGGTCTTACACTTCACATTCTTGAAGGTCCTTCATCCAATTTTCCTAATTTCTTACTTCCTTGTCTCCTCAGTCTATCCGCGTCTCATTATTTATCCTTCGAATTATCTCAAGGTTTCCTCGAATCTTCCCAACTTACAGGGGATAAAATATATGTATCTCTTATACCTTCAACCATCAATTTAACTCATGGTGAATCACTCTCATCCGGACGATTACATACTTTTCTATTTCTATTTCTACGAGTCTTTAGGGTTTCCTCATACCCAACTCCCTTATCATTCCTCAAACTCTCTTGCCTTTATTTCCTTTCTCTTATCGTTATTTCATGAACCAACACAACATAAGCATTGATTTCAAACATCCCGTCATTCTGGATTCGTGTCTTCAGAACGAATCTTGATAACTTTTACAACTTAGATTCATAATTCATCATACTCGTCTGCCTTTGTTCTGGCTCTTAAGCTTTTACACTATCTCCATAACCTTGGGAAGTACTTTCCTGAAAACAATTGACTGAACTTAAATCAGTTTATTATAATCTCTTGCTCCGTGCCTTCCTTGGCCTTTCACCAGGGTGGCTCTCTCTTAGGAGGGTAAGTGACAAAACAGTCTTTTGTGGTTCGTCAATCATTTAGAATCTCAAATGATTCATATTTCCTTTAGCCAGGCTCTTGCCTCGACTGGGTCAGCTTGTTCCTTGGAACTCTGAGAGCTTAGCGACTTAAAGGTCATGAAAGAATTTCTCACCGCACTGTCTCCTCAGGGTGGTGGTTGGGGATAATAGTCTAAGTTCTTTTTAGACAGGTCCATGAATTGCCGTATAGGAGTACCGTCTCGGGTCTCCTTTCCTTACTCGACTTTCTTCCTTAGTATGAAATGTTTCATCCTACTCCCCATAATTGGGGTCATCTTTTAATTTAAAATCCTCATTTTCCACTCCATTATGTCATGGGTTCCTTCTATCTTGATGGCGACCTCCCTGACTATCACGTTCAGGGTTTGCTCTAAATCTTATTCCTCAAACTAGCTTCATCTAAGATCTCATCCTTACGCTCTTGAACTTTCGGAACCCAAATTCTATAGGAATACCTCATTATTCCCTTATCATCTTTCTCGATATTAACCTTTATCTATTTGTTGGCTCTCTGCCTTCATTCATAACTTTTTCTGGCACAATATGATCTTTTCCAATAATTCGGGCTGTATTGCTATCTCAAACAGCTTTTCGGTACCGGCTCCGGTTACCTTCACTATTTCCATTTTCTCAAAATCTCTTATAAACTCTCCAAAGACATTATCATCTTGAGTCTCTCCTTTTTACTAAGGGCATCAGCCACCACATTGGCTTCCCCGAATGATAAAGAATCTGCCAATCATAATTCTTGATTAGCTCTAACCGCCTCCTCTGGCGTATGTTGAGCTCTTTCTACGTAAGAATGTACTAGAGCACTTATGGCTTAGGTAATTCTCGCACTTCTCTCCATACAAGTAGTGCCTCCAATCTTTAGGGTAAAACTATTGCCACGAGCCTAAGCTCATGGGCGGTGATATCAAATTTCATATTACCTTAATTGTCTTGACGCAGACGCGATTATCTTGCGTGCTTAAGAAGCACCCTAATTCCTTATGCGAAGCGTCACTTACAAATCACAAAATCTCCTTTTCCATCCGGCAATGCCAGCATAGGGGCCATCACCAACCTCTGCTTCAGTTCTTGAAAGCTGTTCTCGCATTTCTCTGTCCATTCGAACTTCTCAGTCTTACGAGTAAGCCGCGTTAAAGGGGCTACTATCTTTACAACTTGAACGAACCTCCGGTAGTGACCGGCCAATCCTACCTCTGGTAGTCGACCAACCATGGTCATCAATTCATCAGTGGTCCTTTATCCAATCCTGTCAGGATCCTCCATGGGATCCTCTCAACAACTATCCCTTCTAGGACAACAACCGCTCCTCAATATCAACATCATCCGGTCCTGCATTAGGACACTCTATCGGATCCACAATCGATCTCCAATTAGTAATAAAACATCATCGCGTTGATGTCCTCAACTTCAGGGTTCGGAGTCCCGCTACCATATACGATAACGAACTACGCTCGCTATTTATAAGGGTTCCCATAAGGGTTTTAACTGTCAGTACTACGTTAGGTAGCCCGACTATGAACTTGGCAAGAGTTCTTATTATCTTAGTGAACTTATTATCTTAACGTCCCATCATCTCTGAGGTTTATAACGCTTAGCTCTGATACCATTTCTGTAACACCCCCAGATCCGGGGTCGGGGATCCGGGTCGTCACGGTCTTTCTTTCCACAATATCACTTCACTTAATTAAAAATAACCTTATGCTGTGACCCCACACTAACACACACAACCCGTTATAGTCTCAGAGATGAAATTTAAATAAGTACAAGTCTTTGAATCCACAATTTAAAAGTTATTACAACCCAAAATGATTACTTGATAAATTTACAGTTAATTGCCATTATCTGCCACAAGTTATAATTATACATAATTGATTCTCAAAAGTAGATGGTCTGATCTACAATAGATCTACCTCTGCAGCTATAGCAGCTACAACATCAACGGGAAGACGCAGGACGCTTCCCACGCGCTTGCGCTGGGTCTGCTGGAGTCTGGCCATCTTTCCTAACTGTTGTGTGATGAAGAAATAAAGCAAGGGTGAGCAGCAAGCCCACCAAAATAATATGTATAATGATTTACAATATATGAGCCTACTCATAATACTCATGAAAGTCTTGGTCAAAAGAAATGAACCAAGTTGATATCTTAATGCGATGAAGTCGCAAAATATTCAGTATATATACATATATACTTTTCAAAATATTGGAAGTCCTCTTCCATGCATAATACACAAAGTCCAGTGTATAACTGTATAAAAATATCGTTGCAAGGTGATCTCATATATCTAACCTTGTCTCAATTTTTCTGAAAATCTTTGTCATGCATAAGATAATCATTACTAGATATAAGTTTAAAAGATGAAGTTACAAGATCCAATATACTTATATTTTCCAAATACTACTTGAACTACCACCGTTCAAGTTATAATTAGTTCAAAAGTTCATCACATAGATGAGACTACAAGATAATACTTGAATAGATTCAACCTTTAAAATATCATCAAAATAAAATGAAGTTATGAGATACTTCATTTGATGTAAACATCATTTTGAAAACTTGACCCTGCCAACACTCAACAATCGCCCAACCGTAGCCTTTCTATCGAAGTGCTCTGGGTAGTGTTGCAGAAATATCCAATTGGATGATGAACTCATTACGGGAGTTTGCCGCGCCAGGAAGACCACTTACGATGATCAGTCGTAGTAGTACAACCCCACCATTTTCTACATGTAGAGGAGAACCTGTCGGATTTACTTGTCAACCGAACACTGAACTCCTAAGGAATGGACCGCCTTAGCGGAACTTCCAGGCCATTTGGGCCAATATAATAAGGCTGGGCCGGCGCTACTCGACCACTTACGCCACTCCTAGTTCAGATGAAATCCATGACTCTGAAACGTAAAGCTCGTTTCCCCCTTTCCCCAAGTAGAAACTTGTTGATACGGCTCCACCAAGAAGTCGTACCTAGTTGGAAAGGAAAACTCACCGATATTTCCCAGGCGATGCCTGTTAATGGATTAACTTGTTCCAAGAATTTTACTTCCCGAATATTGGGTAAGTAATCAAAAACTCTTTTACCAAGACAGCAACCTTGTTGCGAATAAAAACACACCACCGAGCCGGATCCCCCAGGTTTTGAGCGAGTATTTAAATCCCCTTTTTAAAAGGAAGATCTTAAATATAAAAATAGTTTTGGGATCCGCTCTAACTTTTGAAAATCATTTTAAAGACTCGAAAACACTTTAAAGAGTGTTTGGAGTAAAACTGATTTAATGAAGTAAATCAGTCCCCAGAATATTTAGAAAATGTCTGAATATTATTATTTAAATAATATTCCCATAAAAAATAATCTTTATAAAATAATTGAAGTAGAAGTATTAAAACTTATACTTGAAATGAATAGCAAATACTCAAAGATATACTTATACGAAAGTAATATCTTTATTTGAAATAATCAAAAATAAGTTTGATTAGTCGACACCTTATTCTTTAATAAAATAAAGAATATATCTCAGCAAATAATCGGAGTCATAGATCCTCAAATGAATATTCAAAATAATATTCAATAAATTAAAATAAGCCTGAGTCATAATACCTCGAATGAATATTATAAATAATATTCATTAAATAAATAAAGGAGTCATACATCCTCAAATGAATATTCAATAATATTCAATAATAATGTAAAGGAGTCATACGCCTTCGAATAATATTCGAAATAATATTCAATAATAAAATAAAGTTAAAGTTATCGAATAAACCTTATTCGATTAATAGTTTTAAAAACTATATCCATATATATATATAAATAAATAAATAAATAAATATATATATATATACTCGGGAACATCGACTCCCAGGTTTAGAAATATGTTCACCTTTTATCCCCTATACTAAGGGTATACGCAACTACTTGCTTATTTCTAGCATAGGTATTATGCAACTATAAGCATTGAAATCAAACAGATAGATAACCAGATTACGAAACAGACATGCCTATATACCATATTAGCATGCTCCAATATATCGCAAAATTGCTAATAACAATCATGCAATATCACAAGATAATGCATATACATATATTTACATCACAACAACAGTATAACGGGTAGAAAACTTGCCTGAGCGACTGGGGTTACGAATGGCTCGGGACGAGTCTGGTAACACTATAAACAACAAGTAAGTTGAATTAAACCAAAGTCACTTGTAAATCTATACTTTAACTAACTTAGACTCTATAACGCTTGTTTTGCGCTCACTGATTCGCTTAAGCCACTCGGGTACCCTCGGCTCCACCATTTTTAATAATTTAACCTTTACGAGTTTTAAAGCGATTCCTTCGCGAGTGTCTTACCCAACTGCCTAACACACTTACCATAATGTTTCATACATTAATTAACCCTTTTTTGGTCTATAATCTATGTTTCAAAGTAAGGCGAGGGGAAAGTTTCGTTCGCGAAACCCGTTACTTGAAACCGGTCGTTTCTCCTAACCGTGCATCGGAATCGAACGAACTACATATCAAAACGAAGCTCGTAACATGAGCTATCTAAAACATGGCAGTGGTCATAATCTAGCAGGGGGTTCTCGGGTCCTAATGTTATGCACAAAAACAGTCTACAGGAAATCGGACGTTACGACGGCTAGGTTTACGCGATTTCCCAAACTTTAAACCATTCAATACCAACCAACAAATCAACCCCAATCAATCATACAACCAATATCCCTCCAAACCACATTCATAACAGCCCCAACAAATCCACATTAACCATTTATACTTATTCCTCACATGAACTAAAGCTTTACTTAGGTTCTTTAACTAATTACCAAGATTTACAACTCCAACAATGCAACAAAACCAACTAATCTCTACAAACTCAACCAAACTTCAACCAATCAAGCATCATGCTTCACATATGCTATATCAAACACATTCAATCCTAATTACTCAAAACTAAAGCTAGGGTTTGTAGTTTATACCTTCCTTGGAGAGTGGAGAATCAAGAGAATGGCTTGGAATCACCTTTAAAGCCCTTATCCAAGCTTAATCTAAACAAAACTTCAAGAACACAAATTTTAGTTCTTGAAACACTATTCACCATCTTCTTTCATGATTTATAGAAAAAGATTGGCTTGGAATTAGAAGCTTAAACTTATAGGAAGTATGTAACTATCCATGGGGAAGCTTAGATAACTAATACCTTGTGATACATAGTAAGTGGAGGAGCTTGGGACTTACCATTTTTTAAGAAAACCCCTGAGAGCATGAGAAGAAGAAGACCTTGAGATTTTTGGTGTTTTGGCTTGATTTGCTTTTGGTTGGTTGTATTTTTGTTGTTGCTTTAGTGAATTACCTACGTTGCTCCTTGGTTTTGTAGTGGTTAAAAAGTCACCACATCTCCTTCTTTCTTGTCTATGCCTATGTCATCACATGATGTCATCCTCCCTTCCTTTTCCTTCGTTCTATTGGTTGGATGACCATCATTCCCACTAATCCCTTTGATTAACTTCCTAATCGTTTGCCTAATGACCGCTGATCTGTTATACGGTTCGCTTAACTTTCGTTTCATTATCGTTTGAGGGATCATACCCGGGATCTAATACTTAGGTTCCCTTAACCTTTCTCATATATTATATTCCTTTTATGATCCTCTCCTATAATCCTTTTATTTAAATCTTTTTATCCTGTTACCTTTTTCTCAAATCTTTCCGTATCTAGTGTATTTCCGGGAAAAATCAAAGTGTTCTGATTTGGATTCTGACGATCTTTACATACACTTATATCCCAATAAAGTACTAATAAAATCTCAGAATACCATATCAGAACCCCTACATAGTGTGGCATGAACAGTTTTCTCATTCAGCAAAAACACTATTCATAAGGGTTTCAAAAATTTCCAAAAATTGGGGGTTATTACAATAGACGTTTAGATCGTCGATAGGGAGTCGACCGGCACAGGTTTCATGCGATTTGGTGTTGTCTTGACGTCGCCGGAGAACCGCCGCCGCGGCGGTCTTCTTTGTGTTTCCGGCTGTAGAACGATGAAGGGAGAAGGAGGAAGGACGGTACGTTGCTTTGGTGTTGTTCTGGTCGAAAACGCAAGGAAACGAGGTCCCTTCATGGTTCGTTTGTTCGATTCAAGGCCGCCGGAATCAAACACCGGCGTCGGGTTCTGGGTTCTTGGCCGGTGTTCTTCCCGACCCGTTTGGGTTGGGGACGACCAGGTTGCAACCCGGTTTCGACCCGGGTTTGATCCCCTCAACCCTGAAACCATTTCCAGATTTTTGTTTCTGGATTTTCTATTATTTAATTTATATTTTATAAATCAGAAAATCATTTTAAAAATTCTAATAATTAATTAAAAATTAATTTTATATTCTGAAAAAATAGTATTATTAATTTCTAAATTATTTTATTGATTTATAAATTCAAATTTAATTATTTAATTAATTATTTAATTATTTATCTAATTATTTATTAGTTATCTAATTAATTAATAATTAGGTAATTAATTAATAATTAGGTAATTAATTAATAATTAGGTAATTAATTAATAAATAAGGATTAAAAATAATTAAATAATATGATTAATAATTCGATAATTAGTTATTATTATGAGTAATGATTCGATAATGAGAATTATTATTCGAGCGATAGTTATTCGAATAATATTGTAGTGATTATTTGTATCGTATAATTAAATACCGATAATTAATGGATTAACGAATCGTATAAGTTTCAGTAATAATGTAATAAGTTCGATAATTATATGAGGATTGCGAGTAGCTCGTATTTATACGAGTAATTAATCGTTGAGTTAGATTATAATTCGAGCACATAGTAGATATTCGATAAATAGCGTATCCGTTAATAAAATCGATTGATTATTTGTAAATAATCGATCTAATCGAATAAATATCGATAAGTTATAAATATTATAATAAATTGTGATTAATCCTAATAATTAGAGATTAATTATTTTAAATTAGTAAATAATTATCTATTAATTATTTATTAGTTATTTATTTATTAAGTGATTAATTATTTCAATAATTAATCACATAATTTTCAATAAATCGTAACTTCTTCATTTTAACTCCAAAAATTATAAAAAAATTATTTTTGACTTTGATTTTTCTTAAATAATTATTTAAAAATATAATTAAGGATTGTTTAATTATAATTAATTATTTATAATTAATTACTAATTAATTAAATCTTGTTTAATTCATAACAATTCAACCGTTAGTCCGATTTAAGTGAAACGAAGACCCCTAGACTCAGAAAAATGAGACAAATCCAATAAAAATGGTTGTAAGTTATAATTTCTTCTGAAAAAGAGTGGTTTGGTGATAATTGATAGTTCGTAGGTCCTAGTAGGGATATAATTGAGCCGAATAAATCCCGAAAAATTATAATAAAATCAGATACGACTAGTAATGCAGGTATAAGCCCGGAATTGATTCTAAAAATAATTATAAATATAGAAATTAATTATGTGCTTTATGTGTTACGTGTTATATGTGATTATGTGCATAAATATGTTGTGTAAATATATGTATATATATGCGAGTCAGATAGAAACGCATGGGTAGACTGATAAGGTTGTGTGATATCAATTCAAGATACACGTATATAGTAAATTATCTAAACACCTATCTTTCCATGATTTGTTCAGTGTTAGCAAGGCAGAGCAAGCTAGGGTCAGAAGGCAGTAAGTTAAACCAGGTAAGTACGCGCAAGGCAAGTTTTTCCCCTATTCTAAATTCAGAATAGTGATTTATATTTCCTTTCTATCGTATCAATTCTCTTTGATAATTATTATTCATATACACTGTTACCCATTTATTATCACTTGTTCCATTTCATTTCAATTCTTGATTTACCCAATTTATTGAATTCCCTGTTCATATTTCAATTCCTTTACCCTTGTTACATATATTCTGGTATATCCTGGTGTTGGGATATATCAATAGCATACCGATTGTTCCGGATGCTCAGCCTTGGACTGGATGGTTACTATAAAGGTTGGGTTTTTCCCAGACCATTAATTAATAGGCCATAGTTGCCTGAGTACTCCTTATGTTGGTTGGGTCTATGCAGTTGGGTATAGATCCGTACTATATTCTGACTGATCAGCAGATTATAGTGCATATATTGGTTCTTGTTTCCAGTCTTGTTCATTTGGCACTCGCCATCATTGGCAAATTATTATCATATACAGATACTGATGGTTGTTCAAACCAGCAGCTTATTGGTTTATTTATTTCTCTTTATTTCTCTTTCTTTATAATATATATATATATATAAATTGTTGCAGGCTTGTTGAGCAATTTTGGCTCATTTCTTTTATTGTCACTCCTATTGTTTTACAGTTAAGGTAGAGAATGAAACCCATCAGGACCCGCATAGTCAAGAAGCGAATCAAGCAGCGGGACCCTCTTATACCAAGAGTGTTCCTTCCTATTCCCGAAGAGAGCTTTGAATTGCCAGATCAGGTGTAGCAGGATAAGTAGTGATGTTGGGTTGAATAAGAGTTTTGTGTAGTTGAATAAAAGATCGCGTAGTGAAACTGTAGATAGAATAAAGTTTTGTAATAAAGAGAGTTCTTGAAACAGGTTTTATTTAGTTGGGTTTGTAATAAAGTGTAGTGCATGATTCTTGTTTCCAACCTCAACCCTTAAAAGATCCTGAGTAGTGATAGTTCGGGGTAATTATTATATTAATATTCCGCTTGTGCAGGTATAGTTGGTAATTGTTATTAATAATGCCCCAAATCTATACCCCGGATTTGGAGGGTGTTATACTCTCTTTCCTCAGGTGTCTTAGGAGACATTTTTTCGGAAAGGGACACTCCATGGCTCATCGGTATGAGTCCTCTTTTGGAGTTTTCCATGCTAAACCTTTTAAGCACTTTCAGGATGTATGTACCCTGGGTAAGACCTATCATTCTTCTAGATCTATCTCTATAGATCTTCATATCGAGAATGTAGGATGCTTCTCCCAAGTCCTTCATGGTGAAGTTCTTTGATAGCCATACTTTGACTGATTGTAGCATCGATATATCATTTCCTATAAGAAGTATATCATCCACATACAATACAAGAAATGTTATCGCGCTCCCACTAACCTTCTTGTAGACACATGGTTCATCTATGTTTTTGATAAAACCAAACTCTTTGATTGTCTCATCAAAACGGATGTTCCATCTACGAGAAGCTTGCCTTAAACCATATATGGTTCACAGCAGCTTACACACTAGGTGTTCATTTCCCTTGGAAAGAAAACCCTCTGGCTGTGTCATATACACTTCCTCTTCAAGTTCCCCATTGAGGAAGGCCGGTTTCACGTCCATTTGCCAGATCTCATAGTCGTAGTAACCAGCAATCGCAAGGAAAATCCGAATTGATTTTAACAGGGCTACAGGCGAAAAAGTTTCATCAAAGTCAATCCCTTTCCTTTGTTTGAATCATTTTGCCACGAGCCTGGCCTTATAGGTCTCCACCTGGCCATATGTTCCAATCTTTCTTTTGTATACCCACTTGTACCCAATAGGCTTAACACCTTCAGGCGCCTCAACCAGAGTCCATACTTGGTTGATATACATAGATTCCATTTCGGATTTCATGGCACTATGCCATTTCTCTGAGTTAACACTACTCATAGCCTCATTATAGGTCACAGGGTTGTGATCATCAATGACTGAAAACTCATTGTCATTCTCAATGACAAGGCCATAATACCTCTCAGGTTGGCGAGACACTCTCCCTGTCCTACGAATGGGCTGTTCCACAGAAGGTTGTTCAGTCTGAACAGGTGTTTCCACTTGATCCGTAGTAGTTTGGTGCTTCTTGAACTTCATCAAGTTCAATTTTGCTCCCACTATTTCCTACAAGGATAAACTCCTTTTCCAAGAAGGTAGCATGTTTGGAGACAAACACCCGATGATCGGTGTAAAAGTAATACCCCAAAGTCTCTTTAAGATATCCCACAAAATTACATTTTACTGATCGAGATTCCAGCTTATCTGGGTCAACTTTCTTGACATAAGATGGACATCCCCAAATCTTAACGTGTTTAAGACTCGGTTTCTTTTCTTTCCATATCTCATATGGTGTTTGAGGAACATATTTGGAAGGCACCTTATTCAGTAAATATGCTGAGGTTTCCAATGCATAATCCCATAGGAATACTGGAAGATTTGCATAGCTCATCATGGACCGAACCATGTCTAACAAAGTTCGATTTCTCCTTTCAGATACCCCATTCAACTGTGGAGTATATGGAGGAGTCCACTGGGAGACTATACCATTTTCTTTGAGATAAGATAGAAACTCTCCATTCAAGTATTCACCACCTCGATCTGATCGAAGAGTTATAATACTATGTTTGGTTTGTTTCTCCACTTCATACTTATATTCTTTGAACTTTTCAAAGGCTTCAGACTTGTGTTTCATCAAATACACATATCTGAATCTAGATCGATCATCTATGAAAGCAATGAATTATGAAAATCCACCCATGGATTGCGTAGACATTGGTCCACATACATCTGTGTGTACCAATCCTAGCAAATCTGCAGCCCTCTCTCCATGTCCACTAAATGGAGATTTGGCCATTTTACCAAATAGACAAGACTCGAATGTAGGATATGATTAAAAATCAAAGGGGTCAAGTAACCCTTCCTTATACAATGTCCGCAGTCTATTTTCACTAATATGACCTAGCCTACAGTGCCATAAATAGGTCAGATTTTCATCATCCCGTTTTCTTTTATTAGTTTGTTCAATCTGAAGTAAATCATGCTCTACGTCACATACATATAGACCATTATTTAAAATGCCACGTCCAAAAAAGAACATTCTCTCTAAGGATAGAACATTCATTATTCTTAATAATAAATGAAAAACCATCCACATCCAACATAGGAATAGAAACAATATTCCTCACAATAGAGGGAATGTAATAACAATTATTCAAAATAATAGTCTTGCCTGTAGGCATATGTAAACTAAATGATCCTACAGATATGGCCGCAACCCTTGCTCCATTGCCCATACGTAGAATCACCTCATCTTTTTCAAGAGTCCTACTTCCCTTTAGTCCTTGTAACGAATTGCAAATATGAGAACCACAGGCGGTATCTAGTACCCAAGTAGAAATTTGACCTAGTGACATATTAACTTCGATCATGAACATGCCTGAATCAGAAGCGGTAGTCTTACTACCCTTCTTCTTCTTCAATTCTGTAAGGTAGAACTTGCAGTTCCTCTTCCAGTGCCCCAACTTGTTATAGTGAAAACAAGCAGCTAAATTAGGACCAGTCAACTTGTGAGCATCTAGTATGCTCCGGAGTGATAGTGCAGAAGACATGACGAATATAGTAAATCTGTAAATGATAAACACATAACAACACTTAGCAAATATTCAATTTCATTTCAAAACACTATATGAATCGGGTCTTTATTCATAAGTGTCTCCCACTAGTTTATCTAATTTTTTTTCAACCCCTAAGTGAAAATTAAGCATTCATAATGCTAGTGGGAATAGGGATCCTACATTCCATCACACAACCTCGGCTATGGCACGAAACATCATGTGATGTTCAATAGGCAGACAACTCTTGTCAATTACATCTTATATTATTCCCTAATATAAGTTTAGCCTCTTGAATAATTGAGTCACAGTTGTGGCACGACAAACTTAATATTCTAAGTCAAGTCTAACCCAACATTTCGTATAATTGAATCACAACGGCCCACGGCTGTAGCACGTACCGACCTTTAGATTCTAATTCAATGTACACATCTCTATGTAATAGACAAGTATTTCTTATTTCAAAATCAAAGCCCTCGACTGAAGCACGAAACGACAATGATTTAAAAATAAGAACCACTTTCTACCATGTTGGAAGGCTATGACCGACACAAGTCCATTGTGTCATTGGCCAATAACTACTTGATATTATTTAATTTTAGAGGGATTATATTACGCTACAATCATAATCATATTATAAAGAGATTCTTCCTTTTAAATTAAATATTTCAAATCAATAATCGATAATCAGATGATTCCCAGATCGGGTGGAGCATTGTCAAGAGGTGTCACTTAATAACCCTTTCTTACATATAGAAATCTGTTGTTGACAGAATCATCCTTTCTCTCAATATTGAAAATTCATATTCAATTACGTGTTTCATAAACACAAGAATCTCATGATCGTATTCATAATATTTATTGTTAAGGCAAGAAACGATTCATATTCTAGATTTTCTAAAGCACGCCTTATATTGATTTAAGTTCACCTAAATCTATCATCGCATAGTAAACATAGGCATATATCTCATATATAAAATTAAATAAACAAGTAAATATAAAGTGCAATAAAGTAAATGTGTTTGGTTATGACCCCATCCTATGTGATCTTTATCAAGCTCATGATAAAGATCAAGGTCAATCTAATATGGTGATGAAAATAAATACAACTACTTATTACATAAGTCTTCTTCTTTGTTTAGACTTCTTGTATGCCTCGTCTTCTTCTTTGTATCACCTCCATTGGACAGCCTTCTTGAGTTTTCAATTACATTATATGATTGAAAGTAAAACTAATCTAATGAACTTACAAGAATAACTCGAGTTACATTCGAGATTTATGATTACAAAGATTGACGACATGCAAGTCGTATTTAAAACCAAAACCAAAACCAAAACCATTACACTAAGGTCGAAAGACCATAACCATCCACCATGCTCATACAACACATAAAAGCATGTTAAAACACATAATCTGATCTTAACATATCATATTATCCATGATTTAATCATAAAAAGAAAATATGACAAAAATCAGAAAAATCACAATCAAATCGGAAAAACAAGAATCACTGTTTACGGGCAGTAAACAACGTCAAACGCCTTACAGACGCGTCGTTGATAGCTTTAGCTATCAGTTTTGTTCAGACGCTCGTTTACCTATGGAATAGGGTATTCGTTTGCGTAAATCGGACATCAGACCCAGATTTCAGCAAATCTGCAACAGCCAATTCAGAATCCGTATCTAATATGATTCTCATAATTATAACAAATATAAATCATGTATATATAAGTATATATACAGATTACATAATCATCTTATGATTATACAACTCACATGAATATCATATATTCAAAACCATACATATATATGCATATTATATCAACATCAAATCACGGAGAATCACGTACATGCTCATATATCGAAAACAGTTAAACACATAAACAAATTAAAAACTTTTCGCTAGTAGCTCCGATGTCATTGAAGGGTTTTTTAGCACATAAACGCAGCGAAAACGTAAATTTAATCTTAAAAAAAACCGAAACCCTCCGCATGATCCATGCGAAAAATAATATTTAATTCGTAGTTCAGTATATTTACCTTAAGAAGCTTTATATTAATGGAAAGATGGAGGTCTTTAATAGCGATCCAAGAACGATGAACGGAGATCCTTAGCAGCTGCTCCTCAAGTGTGAAGCACTCAACCGGTATCCACCAAGAAAATGATGTAATGAAGGAGGAGGAGATGGAGAGAATTAGGGTTTTGTAAATCTTTTTGGTTGAGGCGAAAATAGGGTTTATAATAGTATATTTATAGGCAAAATTTTCAGCTGAAAATTTTCCCATAAAATATTATTATTATTAACCCTTTATTATTCTCACTAATAATTAAAATATCTTTTAATTATTAATCCTTTTTCTAAACTCTTTAGAAATAATTCTCTCACTTGATTTAATTTCCAAAAATTAAATTCTTAATTAATAATATTAAGAACCTTTCTTAATTAATTTATAATCAATTAAATCTCATTTAATCAATTATTAAATTTGCCAATTAATTATTTATTTCATAAATAAATAATTATCAGCCATTATTAATTATTTCCTCCACCATTAAATCATTCTCTTTTATGGTGTGACCCTGTAGGTTCAATATTAAGCCGGTAGTAGAAATATATAATAATAAAACTATTTTATCATTATTTATATAAATTCTCTAATTCATTAAATATGATTAATTAATTAATCATATTTATTCTACATCGTGAGGGATACTTCTCAGCATATCGCGACTATCCGGATAATACGAATTCATTGCTTAGAATACCAAGAACCTATTCAGTGAGTAGTTACCATACAATTAATTTCTTATATCCTGCAATGTCACGATTAAATATAAGGCATGGAACTTGTGTCAAGCCTATCTTATTTAATCACTTGCTTTCCCATTCACTATGTTTAGTTCTATTTAATGTAAATTAGAAACTCCTTTCTAATTTCATTCACTCTGGCCAGAGATTCCTGAACTAACATAAGTGGATCAGCATTGAACATTCTCTTCCTACACTGGAAGGGGTAGATCCTTTATTGATCATACACTATTTTCGTGTACAAATTTCTATACTCAGTAGAGCCCTTATAATTGTCCCTTGAGACTAAGAACTAAATCAAAGGATAGTTCAGTGTACACAAGATGACTATGATGACCTCAAGTCTAAGGATACTTGTACAATTATCACTATGTGAACAACTGCTGACACGTGAGTGAACTCCATCAGTTGTTCAGCTGTGTGAGTCATGTTCAGTGAACTTATTCTATAATAAACACCTACATACTAGCTATAGTGTCACCACACAAATGTCTATGAGAACAGACATCCTTCATAATGAAGCAAACATAGTATGTGCCGATCTTTGCGGATTATTAATTACCAGTTAGTAATCCTACGACCAGGAACTATTTAAGTTTAGACTTATTCATCTTTTAGGTCTCATTATTATGATCTCATCACAATCCATAAAAAACTTTACTCTAAACTGTGGTATATCTTATTTAAACATTTAACTAGATAGAGGTCCGCAATAAAACAAAATAAGCCCTTTATTAATATCAATGAATCAAACAGATTACATATAAAAGTTATTCCTAAATCCTCATACATGATTGGACTTAGGACATATCTCTTTATTATAGTGGCTAATCCAGTTAATCATTCTAGAACAAAGCACATTGATGTAAGGTACCATTTTATTAGAGAGCATACTACAAATGGTACCATTGAGCTCATTTTTATTCCAATAGAAAAACAATTAGCTGACATTTTTACTAAACCTTTGGATGCAGCAACTTTCACTAGACTTGTAGGTGAAATTGAAATGCTTAATTCTTCATCCTAAGGCAAGAACTCAGCTAATGTTTTGCAGCAGATTAATCTCTAGTAAATCAAAATTAATTTGATTTAAATTAGAAATTAACTGAAATATGAATTATAAATATTCATAAATTTCTGCATATTTATTTTTCAAAAACTCAAAATTTAGCTTAGAATTTTTCAAATTCTAAGTAAACTGCCCAGTTTTAATTTACATCTTTAATATGTAAAATTAACACAAAGCAGATGTAATAACCCCAAAATTTTCAACTTTTTGTAACCCTTGTGAATAGTGTTTTAGCTGAATGAAAAACTTTTCACGCCACACTATGTAGGGGTTCTGTTATGGATATTCTGGGATATTATTAGTACTCTATGAAGTATATAAGTGTATGTAAAGATCGTCAGAATCCAATTCCGAACACTTTGGTTTTTCCCGGAAATCCACAAGATACGGAGAGAATTGAGTATAAGGTAACAGGATAAAAAGGATTATAATAGAGATCATAAAAAGGAATATAATGTATTGAGAAAGGTTAAGGGAACCTAAGTAATAAGATCCCGGGTATGATCCTTCAAACGATAAACGAGAACGAAGTTAAGCGAACCGTATAACAGATCAGCGGTCATTAGGCAAACGATTAGGAAGTTAATCAAAGGGATTAGTGGGAATGATGTCATCCAACCAATAGAAAGAGGACAAGGAAGGGAGGATGACATCATGAGGATGACACAAGCATAACATGGGAAGGAAGGAGGTGTGGTTGAATGAGAACCACACAAATTCAAGGGCAAGAAGGTAATTGACTAAAGCAAACAAAAAAAAAATCAACCAAGCCAAGTAAAATCATTTTCATCAAAAATCAAAAGCAACCAAGGCTTGTTCTTGAAGAGCTCTCGGCTTTTCAGCATTTTAAAGGCAAAGAATTTCAAAACTCAAGATCCAAGCCTCCTAAATTGGTAAGATAATTCCCTAATCATCATCTTCATGCTTAGTTAGGACTATATCATGAGTTTAAGCCATTAATTCCTTCTCAATATTCTTCATTTAATCAAAGAAGAAGACTATGAATAGTGTTTTCAAGTTTTTTTACTTGAAGTTTTCTTGTTTTTCTTGAAGATCCAAGCTTTCCTAAGACTTCTCAAAGCTTCTTAAGGCTTCCTAGCTCCTCCCACCACTTCAAGGAAGGTATACCATCTCCAAACCCTAGATTCCTATATATTATAAGATGATTTTGATTAGTAGGGTGCTATGGTAGCTTGTTGTTGTGATTAGAGTTTGGGATTTGAAATGGTAGCGAAATGGAATGGTAAATGTTGTGGTTTTGATTAAAAGAACTTAAGTATGATTAAAGTTAAGCTTAGGCATAAGTATGAATGATTAAATTGAATTGGTTGGGGTTGTTATGATGTGATAAGGATGGATGTTGGTTGTATGTTGGATTTGAGGTTGGTTTGTGGTTGGTTTTGAATGGTTTAAAATTGGGAAATCGCGTAAACATAGCCGTCGTAACGTCCGATTTTCTTTGGACTGTTTTTGTGCATAGCATTAGGACCCGAGAACCCCCTGCTAGATTATGACCACTGCCATGATTAGATAGCTCATGTTACGAGCTTCGTTTTGATATGTAGTTCGTTCGATTCCGATGCACGGTTTAGGAGAAACGACCGTTTCAAGTAACGGCGTTTCGCGAACGAAACTTTTTCCCTCGCCTTACTTTGAAACATAGGTTAAAGACCAAAAAGGGTTAATTAATGTATGAAACATTTATGGTAAGTGTGTTAGGCAGTTGGTAGAGACTCGCGAAGGAATCGCTTTAAACTCGTAAAGGTTAAATTATTAAAAATGGTGGAGCCGAGGGTACCCGAGTGACTTAAGCAAATCAGTGAGCGCAAAACAAGCGTTAGAGTCTAAGTTAGTTAAAGTATAGATTTACAAGTGATTTTGGTTTAATTCCAACTTACTTG
>NW_027420108.1:0-22909 GCF_009905375.1 Apium graveolens
ATGGATCTACAACATTAATGAACGATGAGCTTTTTTGAGTTTCAAGTGGAGGTGAACATATCTCTCATGCCATCCATCTCAAGGATTAATGATTTTCTCCCTTTATTTCTTCCTATTACTTTTATATTTGTCGTATTTTTTCTCCTTTCATCTTCTCTTTTCATGGAATTTAGATTTTAGCCTTTACAATATGTTCTCTGAAGGCATGTACATAATTTTAACTAAGATGAGCTTTTCTGAGTCTTTTGCACGCTAGGAACCAGGTGATTGATTTATATCTTGGATCAGAGTTACAAAATATGTAAAGTACAAAGTGATTATTAAAGTAGGGTCTATTTATCAAGCTTCAGGTTGGATAGCGATCGCATTCTTAGCTAATCCTCCCATAGGTAAAAAAGTTTTAGGCATCATCATCTTATCGGTCATGAACATTCACTACGCCATAAGTGCACATAGGCAACGATTTTTATCCAGCGTTGCACAAAAAGCGTTGCATTATCTACAAAATTTTCAGTTTATTGCAACATAGTGGTGAAAGCGTTTCATTACATTGAAGCTACCATTGCTAATAACTGTTAGTGTTGTGCAGCATGCAACAGTAGAGGTCATAGCGTTGCATTAGATATTTTTTTTATTTAATAAATGCTACGTGGAAAATAAATCTGAGGTGGCGTGCTGGGGACCCACGGGTGCTAACGTGGCATGTTAACGTGTCATGCCACGTCAGCATTTTGGGCCCCACATATGGGGCCCATTGGTGATGGAATGCTGACATGGGATTAGTGGGACCCACATGGGGGCCCAAAATGCTGACGTGGCATGCTGACGTGGCACACAGTGGGGCCCACTTGCTGATGTGGCACTTCAGGCGTTGTATTTGCTTTATGGTGTTGCAGTAGGTTATTTAGTGTTGCGTTAGTTATTGTACTATTCTTAAAATTTATTTGTTATATTTATGTTATAATTTTTTTTAAAATATTTTTAATTGATCCAACCGTACAAATTTTGTTTCCTACTAGTTTTAGAGATGTGTAATTTTTTTTTAAAAAAATAAATTTTATATCACATGCTTTTTTAATAGTCAAACCCCGGTGCACACGGGTTCACATTACGTAGTCTTGTTCCGGGTGGTGATTCTATTTTTTTAAAATTTTTGTTCAACGATCCAACCGTACGGATGATGATACCTACTAATTTTAAAAATGTCTAAATATTTTTTAAAAAAATTAAATTTTATATCGTATGTTTTTATAATAGTCAAATTACGGTCAACACGGGTTCCTATAACCAAGACTTGTCCCGAGTGGTGATTCTATTTTCTTGAAATTCTTGTTCAATGATCCAACCGTATATGATGTTACCTTCTAATTTTAGAGATGTTAATTTTTTTTTTTTAAAATTTAGATTTTATATCACGTGCTTTTTTAATAGTCAAATTACGGTCAACACGGGTTGCTGTTACCTAGTATTGTCCCGAGTGATTATTCTATTTCTTTAAAATACTTGTTCAACGATCCAACCGTATGGATGATGATACCTACTTATTTTAAAAATGTGTAATTTTTTTTTTAAAATTTAGATTTTATAGCGTGTGTTTTTATAATAGTCAAATTACGGTCAACACGAGTTCCTATAACCAAGTCTTGTCCCGAGTGGTGATTCTATTTTTTTAAAATTCTTGTTCAACGATCCAACCATACGGATGATATTACCTACTAATTTTTAAGTTGTGTAATTTTTTTAAAAAAATTAGATTTTGTATTATGTGTTTTTATAATAGTCAAATTACGGTCAACACGGGTTCCATGTAGATTCTTGTCCCGAATGATTTCTATTTTTTTTTAAATTCTTGTTCGACAATTCAATTATACAAATAATTGTTCCGATTAATTTTATCATTGTCGTGTTTTTTGACATATATTTTACATTAGTTATACAATTTTCTTATAATATTTAAAATTGTAAATATTTAATAAAAAACTAAAAAAATAATTAAATGATGTTGAGACACAGATCTGCACACTTTCCCAGGCCAAAAAATTGGGCGGTTATTTCCCCTTAACAAAAATTCACTCTTTCTCTCAAATCTCTGAGCTGATACTCGAAAATTAAAATAATATTAAAATAATTTACAGAAAAGCAACAAGATATTTATCAAAATAATTAAGAAATTATGATTGTAAAGACTTAATTAAGTCAAGGCCCAGCCCGTTAACAGACAAGCCCTAAAAATTTATCATTTTTATATAAAACCCTAACAAACATAAATCATTAGCAGTGGCCGCCTCGTCTTTCAACCCCTCTCTTCACTCAGATCTTCAGACCCCTTCTCACCTCCACCATCCTCTCCTCCGCTCACCTTCTTATTATATTCTCCTACACATCTCGATCCGAGATGTGTAGAAACAATCGAGAAATCAACAACCTAATCCGTACAACACGTTTCTCGAACCGCCTTCGTATGCTGAAGCAATATTTCGATCGTTCGATGGAGAAGATAGCAACGGAGGAAGTGGAGTCAACGGTCATGATTTGTTCGCAACTTCGACTTCACATTCCGGAGCGAAGTATGTGCGAATCACGGTTTCGGATCCTCAGAAGGAGCAAGACGTGTCGAATGGGAAGTTGCCGTTGGTGAGGACCACGGATGTGGCGTCGAGAATGTTGGATGGGGCGGTGAAGTTGCCTTGGCAGTTGTTTGGGAGGGAGAGTTTGCAAGGGAGTGCATTGGATGTGAATGAGGTTGCGTTGCCTGCGAAAGGAGGGAGGGATTTGTTGAGGATTTTTAAGGAGTTGAAGCAGTCGGTTACGAATGATTGGGGTGCGGTTAAGCCACCGGTTGTGGAGGAAGATAAGGAATTTTTCAAGAGGAAGGGTAAGTTGCAGGATTTCGAGAATCAGATTGGTATTGCTTCTCAGCAGGTCTATTGAACTCTTTTGATGTAAATTATAAATTTTGAGTGCTATGTTTGTCGGTTTATATAATTAGTAATGTTTCTCGATTCAAATATGTATTGATATTTGTCTGATAATGCTGATCTAGCGAGACCATTTTGAGTTGCGACATCTCAGACTTGATTAAGCTTAAATGTATGTTAATCAATTTCCTAGCTCCATACAATAAAGGAAATATCGATATTTGCCTCGGTGTTATATGTAAATTTGTAATATTTATTACTGTCATGTAGTTGATTTAGGTACTAATAATATAATGAAATGGGACGTATGCTATTGACATGAAATTAAAGCTCAGCAAGAAATTGGGGAGACGATGGGGCAACTGGGGTTGGCTTTTGTCAAGCTAACGAAGTTTGAGGCGGATGAGGCAATGTTCAACTCTCAAAGGGTGAGATCTGCAGACATGAAAAATGTGGCTACTGAAGGGTTTTTAGCACATAAACGCAGCGAAAACGTAAATTTACTCTTAAAAAGAACCGAAACCCTCCGCAGGATCCATGCGAAAAAATAATATTTAATTCGTAGTTCAGTATGTTTACCTTAAGAAGCTTTACGTTAATGGAAAGATGGAGGTCTTTAATAGCGATCCAAGAACGATGAACGGAGATCCTTAGCAGATGCTCCTCAAGTGTGAAGCACTCCACCGGTATCCATCAAGAAAACGATGTAATGAAGGAGGAGGAGATGGAGATAATTAGGGTTTTTCAATCTTTTTGGTTAAGGCAAAAATAGGGTTTATAATAGTATATTTATAGGCAAAATTTTCAGCTAAATTTTTTTATAAAATATTATTATTATTAACCCTTTATTATTCTCACTAATAATTAAAAACCTTTTAATTATTAATCCTTTTTCTAAATTCTTTAGAAATAATTCTCTCACTTGATTTAATTTCTAAAAATTAAATTCTTAATTAATAATATTAAGAATCTTTTCTTTAATAATATTAAGAATCTTTTCTTAATTAATTTATAATCAATTAAATCTCATTTAATCAATTATTAAATTTGCCAATTAATTATTTATTTCATAAATAAATAATTATCAGCCATTATTAATTAATTCCTCCACCATTAAATCATTATCTTTTATGGTGTGACCCTATAGGTTCAATATTAAGCGGTAGTAGAAATAATAATAATAAAATTATTTTATCATTATTTATATAGATTCTCTAATTCATTAAATATGATTAATAAATTAATCATATTTATTCTACATCGTGAGGGATACTTCTCAGCATATCGCGACTATCCGGATAATACGAATTCACTGCTTAGAATACCAAGAACCTATTCAGTGAGTAGTTACCGTACAATTAATTCCTTCTACGCTGCAATATCACGATTAAATACAAGGCATAAAACTTGTGTCAAGCCTATCTTATTTAATCACTTGCTTTCCCATTCACTATGCTTAGTTCTATTTAATGTAAATTAGAAACTCCTTTCTAATTTCATTCACTCTGGCCAGAGATTCCTGGATTAACATAAGTGGATCAGCATTGAACATTCTTTCCTACACTGGAAGGGGTAGATCCTTTATTGATCATACCCTATCTTCGTGTACAAATTCCTATACCCAGTAGAGCCCTTATAATTGTCCCTTGAGACTAAGAACTAAACCAAAGCATAGTTCAGTGTACACAAGATGACTATGATGACCTCAAGTCTAAGGATACTTGTACAACTATCACTATGTGAACAACTGCTGACACGTGAGTGAACTCCATTAGTTGTTCAGCTGTGTGAGTCATGTTCAGTGAACTTATTCTATAATAAGCACCTACATACTAGCTATAGTGTCACCAACAAATGTCTATGAGAACAGACATCCTTCATAATGAAGCAAGCATAGTATGTACCGCATCTTTGCGGATTATTAATTACCAGTTATAATTCTACGACCAGGAACTATTTAAGTTTAGAGTTATCATCTTTTAGGTCTCATTATTATGATCTCATCACAATCCATAAAAAGCTTTACTCTAAACTGTGGTATATCTTATTTAAATATTTAAATAGATAGAGCCCGCAATAAAAACAAAACAAGCCTTTTATTAATATCAATGAAATCAAAACATTACATAAAAGTTATTCCTAAATCCTCATACATGATTGGACTTAGGACATATCACTTTCAGCTACTGCTGCTGTCAATACTAGCAGACTCTATCGGGAGTTGAATGCACAAACTGTCAAGCATCTGGTAAGTTACTGGATTGTTGTACTTTCCCAGACTTGAATTGCTAACTTTAATCATGATCCTTTATCTTTTCAAGCATCTTGTTCCACTCGAAGTGCTAGATATTTACAGATGCTCTATTCTTATACTGCAGGATAAGCTTCATGACTATCTTGGGGTGATGTTGGCAATTAACAATGCATTTTCTGACCGCGCGAATGCTTTGTTGACGGTGCAAACTCTTTTATCCGAACTGGCCTCCTTGAATGTAAGGATTGAAAAGCTTGAAGCTGCTTCATCAAAGATTTTTTGTGGTGACAGGTCTAGAATTCGCAAAATAGATGAGTTGAAAGAAACTGTAAGAGTAACAGAGGAAGCTAAAACCTGTGCAGTCAGAGAATATGAACGGATCAAGGTAACATGTTCTTCCTTCTAGTGCATGTATTACCCGAACACTTCAGAAATTTTAGTGACACCAGTTATCCATAAATTCTTTAACTAGTTTTTGAGCTGAGATAATATATTCTTTAAGTAGTTTTTTCTTCATCCAATAACAATCATTATAAAAACTGAATACAATAGGAGGGTCTTGCACTAAGAAAAATAGTTAATTGTGTGTGTCCTTAAGTGGATATTAGAACCATTTCTTCAATTGCTTTATAAAGTAAATGTGCATAAGCTTTGCCCTTGCTTGAGTTATGCTGACAAATTAAACATAGAATAATCATTCATTCTGTTGAATTGGATCTTGATATTCTTATAAATGAGGACTTAATTTTTTACCAAACAAAATATAGTTAGCAATACATAGTCACTCAGACTTATTGCTTAGTATGTAGCATAATAAGCAACGAAGAGTTAAGCACCTCAGATTTTTAGAAGCAAGCAAGAAAACATAATAGGATGAAGTATTTAGCAAAAGTATACAAAGTAATTAACACAGAAGGAGCATAAATGTGCAACACTGAGTATATAATAGAAGCGAAGTCGGTCATGAGCAATGGGGTCACCAAAATCAATCCCAGTAATCATTATTTAGAAACACTGAATATAAGTTCTAGGGTCTATTATTTGATTGTGGCTACCAGACTGTGGTGGTATGTTATGGATGTTACTGCTAGCGAATGGGAACGTAGAGTATATCCGTGCAGTCCCTTAACCACTTTTCATGGTTCTATTCAATTAGATAACAAGGCAACCTGGGTTACATGAAGCTTCCTATCTATACTATGACATTATTGTTAATTCTTATTCTAAACTGTATATTTGTGTTGTATTTGCAGTGCTTACCTATTACCATCGACGTCGGCACAAATAACCAAAAGTTGCTGGATGATGAGTTCATTATTGGGCTCAAACAAAAGAGGGCAACTGGGCAGGTACTTTTTATCTTCTTTTGTAATTCATAGATATAATTACTTGCGGTCTACAACTAAAAACTAATTTTGTATGCATTCACCTGCATCAAGGAATTTGCCGAGCTTCTGGAGTTTATGTCTACTGTTAAGCAGAACTATGGAGAGAAAATTCTCATACAGGCTTGTTTGCAGTTTCAAACATTTAAGTAGATAATGGATTTTTATATGTTATAAATTCTAATCATTTGACATTGATTCTCAGTTTGAAGATCAATCTTATGGTTGATTAATAGTGATTAATAGTGATTTATAAGTTTTCAGGGTCAATCTGACAATTATCACGAGTTGATCGGGATCCGCACCATACTGAATGCCTAGCACCAGATGAAGTGGCCATGCTTGTGGTAGGTTGAGTGTTTTTGAAAGTATATGCACTAAAATGTGTAAACTTTATGTCCTCTTATTACTTCTGTAAAGGCTTACCTAATGTTGTTTTATAATTTAAAAGACAAGTTTGAAAGCCCTGTCTGGAGCAGTTTCTTACATAGATTCTGATCACCACAAAATGCTTCTTTCTTTGTAAGTAATAGTGCATTAATATTTTTCTCATTTCTTTTTCCATTATTTTTTTCGGATTTTAGTTTTTTGGTTGTTAAAGAAAGTTTGTTACCTTCAGATAAGTGGCATGAGCTTGTGGAACTATGGTCAGATGTGATGGATGTATTGGTTGAGTTGGTTGTTACTTTGATATATAATGCTACTCACTATACAATAATGATTATCATTGCTTGTTCTTATCAAGGATTAGTTTTGCTTTTACTACATTGTAGGCTGCAGTGAGCGGAAAATACCTCCATCTATGCTTGGATATGCTTGTAAGAAATTTTGTGCCGCCTTTATCTTTCCTTAGGCTATTACAGTATCCACGTGTGCATGCTGCTTTAAAGGAAATTGCTGATTTAGTTCCCCTCGCACCACTGAGATTTGAAAAAGTAATCAAGGAGAGGATGCCCCACAGATCCTCAAAGCAACCTTGGATTGTAAGTTTACTTCATCTGCTTCTCGTCTTTTTGGGGACATGCTTCTCTGTAACCTTGGCTGGAAGTACATTTTTTATGCATGTCTATGTAGACTATATAGCACATTATCGATTTGTTAATATAAATTTAGAATGAATTTTTTTTGGTCTAGTTGCAAGTTGTTTCAAGTAATTTCATTAAAGGAAATGTCGGGGCCTATATTGACTCCAAAAAAATTACCTTTTGAGTCCAGTTGCTTTTATGGTTGTATTTAGCTCTTTGTTTTAATCTCTCTTGGCAGATAAATCATAAATCTTTTACGCTTTGTACACTATCTGTTTTGCGTCTTTTTGGGGCAAATGTTCAATCTGTTCCAAGGCAGAAGTACATTTTTTGATGCATGTATTTATAGCCCATAGCTCGTAATAAATTCTAAAAATGAAATTATTGACTTTATTGGTTGGGTTTAATTGCGTTGTGTTAAATAAGTAGTAAATTAATAATGGAAAGTTTAAGGCCCAAATCAATACCATAATATTGAGTGATTGACTGTTAAGTCAAACTGCTTTCATTACTTAAGTTTAAGGCCCAAATCTTGTTATTCTTATTCTATTCATTTTTATTTTCTAGGCTAAAGCTCCATTTAGCTTCCTTGCATCAACATCGCCTTAGGGTCTATTTTTAAAAGGTTTTTATTCGAAGATGTACCACGGTTTCCAGTGATCAAGAGGAAAACGGTACTACAGTCATTCAAGGCACTCAAGGCGCAACTTCTTAGTGACTTAGTTCTTTGGTATCTTTGTTCATTTGAAGAAAGATTTGATGTACTTTTGGTGTTTTAAATTTAGAATTGGGCGTATGTATTTTAGTATTTTTTGTATGTTTAAAACTTGTTGAGATATGGTTGTTTTTGTTGGATGCCACTTATGGCAGGTATCATGTAAAAACAGACAAATTATGGCCAATTTTTTATGTTTTCTAGTGTTGCATATTCCATAGTATGATGTTGCATATTGCTTTTCACTGTATTACATTTGATTATTATACTGTTGCAATTTTAAAATGGTGTTGCATAATGTGGTATATACTGTTGCAATTGAATGAAAATAGTGTTGCATATGCAACAAAATGGTGTTGCATAAACAATATGGGCCCCATATGATGTGGAAAAAGGGCCCCACTGCTGACGTGGCATTGCGGGCCCCCATATGCTGACGTGGCAGGATGAGACCCAGCTGACGTGGCGTGCTGACGTGGCATGCTGATGTGGCTCTGGGACCCCCTGTTGCTGACATGGCATCTGATGTGTCAGTTGCCACGTAGGACCAAGTGTACTATCCTCTCAGGTCTAATGCAACACTTTCTGTTGTTGCCAATAGGTGATTTACTGTTGCAAAATCCACCTGATGCATTACTTTCAAGTGTTCACAAAATGTTGCATTAGGTGTCTACGACCACTTTCACATTGGCGACCCCCCTCTGGTGTTGCCTATTACCTTATGCAACACCATTTGGGCCTTATGCAACTGTATAGTAGGGTTGCCTATGTGCACTTATGGCGTAGTGATTACTCTAATGACTAAAATTTAGGTACATACATATAGTTATAGAATAATGTGAAAATCTTTTATGTACGGTAGAAATACGAGTAATAACCTTTTAACATAATGAGTATAACTTTTGTTTGAATGTACTTGAATTGGCCAATACTTTCATTCTTGAATGCTATAAAATGCTAATGAATTTGTTTTCCTACCTGCTAATGGAGAGTTTGAACTTGTGTACATTGCATGTGACTTTCTCTTATTTACAAAGCCTTTTTTGCTAATCCGGTTTACTTTATGAGATTAAATTGCAACAAAAGTGTAGGGTTAAATTCACACTCTAATCATAGGTTTTTACAAGTTAGCAACCATTTCCCTATGACCAAATCTTTAAAAAATCAAGATTTACATAATTTATTATCTTTTACTTTGACATTAATTTGTTGCTTTGCAAAAGCTCCCACTATGAAACAAGGTTCGATTTTAATTTGGATAAGAGTGAGAACAAATGAGTTGTGTTACCCACTTCTCTTCTTGCGGATCTGCATAACATCCCAAATTATGTACATGTTGCAACAAAGAAGCAATGTCTTATGTTCCCTAACCCCTTACAAATACGCCTATATTCTAATTGTTTATGGTTTATTGCAGGACTTTCATTTTCGGTTAGAGAAATTTAAACAGGTTTGCTATCCATTCGAGCATCTCAAGGATAATGAGACACCAGAATTTTGGAAAATAACGAGATCGCAAGTTGGTAGAGTTCTTTTCTAAAAAAATGATGAAGTCAGAAAGTAAGCTTTTAGGTCTCAAATGCTGCTTTCAGTAGGTACTCATGATAATCCATCTAGCCCTTAAGTGCATTGGTTTTTGAGTTGCTTATTGATATGGTTGTGTACATTGACCATGATAATTTTGACAAAGAAATGCTGTGTATATTTTTATGATGTATATGAGTTTCTTTCAAGATTTAATGTGATAGTATATATAAAATTGTAGCCTGGGCATTAAAGAGGAGATGTAAGTCCCCATCTATAACTACATTTTAATTTCACAAGTTATTGACGTACATGGTTGTTCCAATATATTTTAGATAATTGAATTACATGGATGACTTACATGGATGACTGACTAATTTTCAAATTAATTGTTTTATGCTAAAAAAAACTGGGAAGTAATATTAGTCATCTCAATTTCAATATAAGATTTTTATATATTAAATAATTATTTTTAGCAAAACACATGCTCAGATCTCATTTTTTATTATTTTAATATTAAAGTATGATCAATTTTTTCTTTGTCTACAATCATGTTGGTATCTGCTATTTGCAAAACAAAATTAATTCTAAAAATGTGCACAGATGGATTATATATGGAGTTCTAGCTTCTCTATTACACTTGGATGATGCAAAATGTCTATTGTAATTTAAGTACTAAATTTATTCAACATTTATTTAGATAGGTTAAATTATACATGCTTGATAAATTGTATTTAGAGCAATGAAAGAGTAAACATATATATAAAAATGATGTATGCATAATCTTATTATAAGTTGTATTTTTTTTGAAAGGATAAAGAAATGTTAGTTGGAAAAAAGATGTCAGATTGGAACATCTGACAAAAAAAGTATAAAATTAAAATATAAAGTACCATTGTACCACTTCTAATGTGTATAACTCCTTAAAATTTTAGGTACACTCATCAACTCTCCAATTATATGTTATATTTTTATAACATTATTTTTAGCGACTCTTTTAGTTTTAGGAATCTTAATTTTCAACAAAATTGCTGTAAATATATTTTTTATTTTTTTTTTAAATAGTTTCTCTGAACTGGGCGGGTATATTTACCTAGTTATATTATGAACAATTTGCACATCCTCGTCTTTTTTCATATTCTTCCATCTTACAATTACAAGTTACAACCTTTCTTTTGTATTGAAGTTTGTTAACAAATATATTGTTTGTATTCCCTTCAACCAAATAGAACAATAGTGTATGAACTGTGTGGTGTCTAGCAGTTATACAATAGCCGTTTCGGTTTAGGGAATGTTGAGTTTTTTCAAAGAGAATTCACGTTTAGGACTTTATTTCATAAGACAAGCAAGCTATATTCTAAGACAGTTGAGAGCTTCTCATTTTCATTCATGACAGAAATAGTGGCATTTTGCTTTTGCCTACAATGTCCCGGCCAAAATAAACGAAATGGAGACATTTCGATGCCTACACACAGACACACACAGACATGGAGAGGGAGGGAGGGAGGGAGAATACTTTGTACTTTGTGATAACTCCGATGCCTAAACTACGTTATTTTTAAACTGTTGGCTAGACAGTTGTCTACCAGCTCTGTAAAAACTTCTTGCCCTATGTACTGTATGTTAACATAATGTAAAATATATTATACATATGTCATACATTAAATAACTTTATGCAGCAATTTTTAGCATTATAACAGTTTAATATGCAATTTTTTTGGTTGTTATATATGCCATTTTAACTTCAATTTTCAATGTTTTCAGTCTAGTACCAAGCACACAGATAGTTTCTTCGAGCATATAGACAATTGTACGGGTATGTATGATCAGAGTTAAAATTTTATGCAGAGCCTGCTGCATAATAAACAATCAACAGCTCAATGTCTTTCTTTTTAGCTTCCAGTTGTAGAAACTTGAAGTTCATATCAACAAATTGCACAATTTAAACTAGAGATTTTTCTTCCCATCTACTCGTTAGCCGCCAATTTTGTTTTTATAAGGTTGATGATGCGCACACAGCAATATGTGAATGAAGATTCTAGTGTATTTGCGCAAACTGGAAAAATAGAAGACAGAGATAGGTAGGAAAAGATGCACAGGTCTTGATGTCTCAAATGTAACTGCTATTTTACATGCTTGAGACCGAAAGTTTGATGCAAATAAACGAATTTTTGTTTCTTGACATCTCAAGTCCTCAATAGATGGTTTTAGTTTAGAAAATCTCAACATATTGTTTATAAATCATAAAGAAATTTATTAATGGTAATAATATTTTATGTACTATATCTAATCTTTTTAATCTTTGAACATAACAATATTTTTTCATGATCTCAATCATCAGAGTTCAGAGAGAGCGTTGATCAATAGTGACACTCAATGAGTTCATGCCTGTAATTCAAGAAGATGAGTAAAGAAAATAAAAAAATGTAAAAGGAGAAAACTATACACCAAAATATCATCAGCTAACCACATGAATCTGGATAGGGCATTTTATGATTGTTTATCATGTATTATTTTGCAACTTGGAGATATAATTGTTCTACAAAAAATATTGTTAACATCATAGCTAAAATTAAAAGGTTTCTGAGATCTATGAGAGAATTCTTAATTTCCCTTGTATAACGAAAGGAAAGAGCTAACAAATATCAGCTAGCGATCAAGATGTGAGGAACCTGCAACATCACCAACCGCTTCTGCATTTGGCCCGCATCCCATCGATAGCTTTTGAAACAAATCTTGTAAATTTTTTAAGGTTATAGGGCGTGCGTGCATAATATGTGTAGAAAATTAGATATTAGATAAGAACATTTAAGATACATTAGTGTGTGTACTTGTGACTCTGTCCTCGCGACAAAAACTCATGTAAAAAATTATGTAATATTCAAAACGAGGAGTCGTGTATCTAGAAGTATTGATGTCGGTTTTGTTGTGCAACTAGAGATGCCCATAGAAGTTGCTGAGGCATACACAATTGCAAATACTGTGTGCCTCCAGTATTTATGCGTAATATAGATACTTTTTTTTTATAAACTTGGATTTTGGTAGTGAAATTTGCTGTTTTGTGCCAGAATAGAGTCCACATTTTTACATGTATATAAGAGATCATCTGGATGGACTTACACGAAGGGCTTCAATATATGGGGCAGTCGTCAGTATTGGCGGAATGAAGCTTCTCAAGATGAGATAACCCCTGCTGCATTCGAATCACATCAAATTATGTTTGTTAAGTACAACAACCAGACCGCCCCAACGGACATAAAACCACTCTCAAGCTATCCGGTGCTTGGTCAGAGACATTTTTTACACAAGTTCTAAATCAATAATACAATAACTATAGGAACGATAGAAGAATAGAACACACAACAGCTTGGAAGATATGCTTACAAAGGTTGCTGGCTAACCTTGGATCATCGGACATTATGACATAACATTGAATAATATTCTTCAAAAATGTAGTAGACGGTTCATCCTGCATCTTTTCAATTACGTCATTAAAAACCTTCATGATTGCACACAACCGGTTTGCAGGCTCACAGCAATACTGTAGTCCCTGCTCTTGCATCATTATTCTTGACATTATCCAAGATGCAGTCTGTATAGCCATATACAAGTGTTCAGAGTGAGTTTAAAGAGCCAATTAACTATGGGTGTCGATCTATTTATATTTTGATGGTGTACCGGAATTGTTTCAGAATTATTTGCTCAGGTTCTTACTAGGACGATCAAGTCTATGCCATGCAATATAAACCTTATGATTTATATGGCTGGGTAAGAATGTTCATCAACACCAAAATATTAGATGTTCATCAAGTCGACTTGATATGTATTAATACGAAACATGGAGTATTAACTAAAAATCCCTTTTTCAATAAACACCTAGCAGAAACACTAGAAAGGAAGATTAATTTTAAATTTTTAGTAACCAGATTACATACTCTGTACTGTCTTACATTACATGTAAGGTGATATATTGCAGTAAAAAATGCTTGGAAGCGAAAGAATGTTGAGTTCAAATTTTAATGGACACTTACTGATTGTGAAAGTTCGTTTCCATATTCTATGGATTTTAACACAAAGGGAAGAGTCCTGATTCAAGCAAACAGTGAACAGCAACCTTTGTCGAAGGGTCGCCTACCTGCATAGTAGAGAAGATTCGGATGATATTTGGAGTAAACCTTATAGGCATATCAGATCATATTAAAGCAAATTGATATGCAATCTGGTAAGAAATAATGGACATTTTCTTCAACTATTGTTCTGATTAAGCTAATTCATCTCAACATTGCATTCAATTCAGAGCTGAAACTTGAAAGGGCGGGTAGCAACTAGCAATGAGAAAATACTTCCATGCAAGGTTACTGGTGCTTAGCTGTTTTAATAATTCAAATGGCTAAAAGTATAAAAAATTGAAGGTATCATGTATTGATTTAGAGTGGAATTGTACCTCCTTCAGAAGACCACCAATGACCCCCAAGCTCATTAGCCTTAGGTACTGGAATGGCTTGCTCGTTTCTTCAGTCTCCAAGAAAGGGTACAAGTAACAATGTATCTGAACTGCAAGGACAGAAGTAAGTTAATACAAGTCTGTCTACGATTAACCTTATCTAGCTCCTTAATTATCCTATTAAAATCAGTTAATAACAATATTTGAATAAGTTATGCAAAATCCTCATCCCAGAATATATGTAACAAACTTGTAACTTCAACTGAATCCTTGATTTCACCTCAGTGTCCTGTTTCTTTGGTGTTCACATAAACAAAGCATACCAGCTTGAAATAAAAAGTGAATGCATTTATATCAAAACACGTCAAGGTCGACAATATCTTGTGTGGTCTTTAAGTAGCAATATCAGACATCAAGAAATCAGCAAAAGTTATAGAATGAAATTAGCTTATATCATTTGGTGAGAAGAAGCTATAACTGTGGATACATCCAACTATGTTGAAGAAGACTAATGTAAATTAGCTTATATCATTTGGTGAGAAGGAACTGCATCTTCGTTTGAGGGTGAGTGGCCAAGCACTGCATTCAATAGAAAATACACTTTGATATTAGAGTTGCATACATAATTTTTAAGTACATAGAGTACCAGCTATGGCTCCTGCATAAGTAAAAATAAATTTGATGTATATAGATAATAATTTGATAAGTAAAAATAAATTTTATAAGAAAAAGTTTGAAAATCAGGAAATCGAACATATAAAGCAAATACATTACAAAGTTATTACCACTAGAAAAGGAAATTAAAGGAGCGGAAATGACCTCAAACAAAACAAGTACATCACAAACTTTACTTGAATCTTTCATAGTAAGTTTCTCAGGTGTTAATGACTTGTATATAGATAATACTTCCTGCAATAAAGAAGATAATTCCATTAATCACCAACTGTAAAACACAACATTCTCATTTGAATAGATAGAATAGCCAATACAAACCACAAGGCTGAGCTTGTCAAACAAAGTAGTAAATCATTTAAATGATTCCAATGACCATCATGTGCGGATTTCATAAATTGTATCAAGTTCTGATTCAGATGTGATGCAACTTGATCTTAAGGGTAGGACTTCTCTAAGACGTGTGACATAAAAGTTGCAGAACTTCCTTACAATGCCTATTTTCCAGATTTTTGGGTTTCAAAATTTCAAATTTCCAAAATATTTGAGATCTCCGCAAATCTTCTCATTAGTTCAATGAAAGATTTCTTCGGCAACTGACAAGCAAAGATACGGGTGCAGAAATGCTGGGGTGCGTGGACAAAAATCTAATAAATAAATATAATAATATGGGAATTCGGGTGCGGGCGACACGACATATAGAAATATAGATTTTCTCTGGATTTCATGTTACATATTCAATCTTGTTAAAAAAACCACAAACTATAAACAAATTTAATCAAATGCATAATTTATTGATCTAAAACACAAAATACAGGTAAAATATTTTAATTTATGCAAAAATCAACACTAGCATAATACGTTTGTATTTACTAACAAAAAGTGATACTTAATTTTAGGAAAGTAGGCGGTTAACAGAAATTTTGATTACAAATTGTGGGGAAAGAATCAAAATTAGGATTCAGGATGAATCCCCTATGCGATGAGGGGACGTGCATGTCATAGTATCGGACACAAGGATCAAGGGATTCACAAACAAGTATAATCATTTCAAAAGACAAGAAAGAATAAGAATCATTAATCACGAAATATTGCTTAAATACTATATAACTGGGGGACTCCGGACTTGAGAAGATCAAATATAACAATGTAACCTAGATACTGCCATTTTGGTTTAGTAGTCCACTTCAGTATTAAGATCTGAGGAAGAAACTCAAATCAAAACAGGGAACTTTTATTGTTAATGTTAACCAAAATTAGAAGTTAATAAAAAGAATTCACGACATGATATAAACTTAAGCAAGCTATTAAAACAAATACATTTAGTTTGATCAATGCAAAGCATTTGGTAGACCCAAGTCATTGTGCATACCCATAGGAGTAAGAAAACCGTACTGATTGACCGCCAAATGTGTAGGGCCAAATCTTGAATTCTTCCCTGTTTCTGTATTGATAAATCACATGTTAGAAATGAAATATACTATATCACCCAATAGACATTAGAACATAGAGTGTAAATAATTTGACTCTGCAGGCTGGACTGCACTTTAAACTTCTAACAAGCAAACGTAAATGATACTATACAGTCATTTAGGCGAGTCAAGATCATCATTTCTCTGCACATACTTATTGTTCTAAATAAAATGTAAAACTACAAAATATCGAAAGAATCCACGTAAAAGTGACATTTCGTGCATACAAAGATATATTTTGCACATTCCGATTGAAGAGATACTTTCATAAATCAGACTGATTACAAATAAATATCGATCTATGTTTGTGTATGAACCACATAAAGAATGAAATCAAACGAATGAGTATATCTGGTTTACATAATCCCTGGTCGATTACAGATCAATTTATTTCCACCTAACAACATACACAAACAAACAAAAATGTACATAAACAAACAAAAATCTTCATAAATGAAGAAAAATGATGGACCTTAATGTGAGTAAGAGATGAAATGGCCTTTTCGCGATGCTCAGGTTCTCGAAGCAACACAACCAAGTCCTCTACACTAGCAGAAGGCCAATCAATAGCTTTGCTAGCACCATCACAGGGACCATTGTTGTTAGCAGGTGCACCACCATTCGACATAACACTGTTGTCACCTTGTATCGGATCAGGATAAAGAGAGTCAGGGAGATTCAACATTGTTTCAGACAAAAACCCTAGATATGAACTGAACAAGATGGCTGCTGCTGTTATGTTGTGTAGGAAAAGAACACTGAACTAAAGATGCGGCAATATATTGGAGGCTGTAGGAATGAATATTTTTTCGGTATTTATAAGATTTTTCATTTTCCTAGAGTCACTGCTGTGTACCTAGGATTGGGTGCTGGACGTATCCTTTTTGCAGTTATTTGGAAACTGACCAATTGTTTTATTACACGTGGTCACAGGAAAAACAATTTCTAGGGGAGGTTAGGGGTTCATGGTTTTGGGCCTAAACCCACACTTTACATACCTCATCCTTACCTTTTACCTGTAAATTTGTGATTAAATATTTGTAAGATTTTTCATGTTTTGCATCAAATAATTTGGGATAGTTTGGGAAAAGAAAATTGTTATGCTATATAAATAAGGTTGCACAAAAATTTTAAAATCTAGGAGCAATCTTATACATGTATAAATTTATACCAATAGTTGTTTGTACCATCACGGTAATTAATAAACAATAATTGGAAAATATGATTTTTTAAATAACTTATATTAGTTAAATCGTACATGATGGTAATAATATAATTTCAACAGACATATATTTCAAGATACGTAATGATATTTGATCGTATTCGTGACTTAAATAAACTACAGTATTTTGCAGTTAATTTAACGTTAAAATCAAATTTATTCCAACCAACTTGTAACAATCAATTAATAACTTTAGAAATGGCTATAAAGTTTATACATGGTATAAATATTTAAAAAATGAAGTTTTTTTAAAATTTGAAACCTAAATGATATGTTGTTTTAAAAATTTGCAGATTTTAATGAGAATTTCTAATTCAAGATCTCCAAGTAATACTAATATATGGAAAAAATTTGAAAATTGTAGTAATTATTATTTATTCAAACAAAGTAATTAATAAATTATAATGTTCTTAATCACCTATGGAAGTAAAGTCGTTAATGATAATATTTACGTTAATTTTTCAAATACATAAAAGTGCGATTTCAATGACATTTTGATTGTATTTCATGACATAAATGGAATCTATTATTTTGCCTTAAAATTTATGTAAAAGATAAATTTATTCCAGTTAATTTCAGCTATCAATAGTTACAATAATTTTGGAAATAACTCTAAAAAATTTAGGTTTAACGGATATAAATTTTGAACTATACTAACATGTTTAATAAATTCGCAGATTCGAACCAGAGTTTTCAATCAAAATTTGATGAATCCAACACATTATGTGAGGATTCTATTCAAATATTTCAAAAATCAATTAGTGTAGTACTTTGTATAGGATTAATGGTGGATTGATGGGTCTAATCGAGAATTTTAGAATATTACTTTTTGTCATTAATTTATAATTTTTTAACCTTCGTACTCAAACCCGATGTAAATAATTGGGTAGGACGGGGGTACTCGTCAATGTTATTTCTCAATTTTTTTTGCTTTTGAAATGCACTTTTTTTTAATTTGTTTCCTAATATAGATCTAGTGATAGATGGTAAAACCCAGACTAGAAAACCCATGTGGTCACAATGCCTAAAATTAACGAGAACTCAACAGCCCAGTCTCACGAAAATTTTAACCGCTACCAATTCATTTTAAAATCATGGATTATAATATTTTAAAGCAAGCTGTTAAAGTCAAATATATTGATATAAATGGATCGACATATTTAATTTGGATTTCAATTTTAAAAATCTTTGACTTGTATGTTATTCAATAATAAGTTCTTTTTATTTTAGTAATAGGTTTCGTAATCCACTTTTATTTTTATTTTTGCGATTTCAGTCTACATTATTTTCTCTGTCCACTTGCACCCCATAAAATTAATTTCTCTTCTATTTGCACCCCGTTAATGACTTTCCATCCAAGATAACCGTTAACTTTAATGAAACTAGGGACATTTCAGTAAATTACTAACGAAAATAGACTAAAATAAAGTAAATGAAAAAGTCTCTTGGTGTTGGAATTTGTAGTGGCTTGAAGAGCTGTCTGAGTTTGTTGAATGATGTGAAAGAGAGTTGATTTGAAATGGTGCTCATCACAATCTTTGCTAAACATCCAAGATGGAGTGTTTGTACTTGAGCTATGGCCTGCTTCTCCCCCTGTGTGCATGAAATCTTCTTCATCATCTTCATCCCCAAACTCCTCCGAACCACCAGCTGGATAGTCAAATTCATCACCAGCTGTGAAGGGCATGGTAGTGATTGCATCATTGGCCCTTTACATAGAAGCAGTTGTGTGATCGAAGTTGAGAATTCTCTCAGAAGCCACATTGTCCTGTTCAGCTAGAACTTGATAAGCTGGAACATGGTGAGTAAATGCCTCAGCTTTAAAAGAAACAGAGTCTAAGACATCTTGATAATCTTGCTGAAATAGCTATTTCTTTTCAGCCTCATTGACATCCCTTAACTCACTAACAATGGGATCTTCCCATTCTTCTGTACCTGCTTTTCTATCATAATCTCTCTTTTCTTACATCAAGGGCTCCCCTTGGCTTCCCACCCTCACACCCTCACCTTCACCTACTAAGGTGGGACTCCACTCACTCACTTTTGCCAACTAGAAGAAATACCTTGCATATTTTCACTCTTTTCCTCTCCTTTTGCCTGAGAGCAATCAGCCTCTCGCTATGTTCACTCCCTTTCCTCAATCCTAAGAGTGATTGTACAACTACTAAATCATCTGCACTTGTGACAACAGTTGAGATTTCAATTTGCAGTGATTGTCAACGGATGAGAAACATCCGTCGAAGTAGTAGTTGAAAGTGTCAATGGATAATTGTTCTTAAGCATATCCGTCGAGATACAATCACTGGTCAACGGATGAACAATATTCGTCGAGATAGTAGAAATGACAGAGTTTGGAGTAGAAACTACTGTAGAATCTGTGGTGATTGGTGAGATTTTGCATAGTATTCTCAGTAGAATCAGAAAGAAATGGCAACAAATCATCTAACAAATCTTTGACTTGTTTGTTATTCAATAATAAGTTCTTTTTATTTTAGTAATTGGCAGTTCGTAATCCACTTTTATTTTATTTTTGCGATTTCAGTCTACATTATTTTCTCTGTCAACTTGCACCCCAATGAAAAGAAATTTCTCTTCTATTTGCACCCCGTTAATGACTTTCCATCCAAGATAACCGTTAACTTTAACGGAAGTAGGGACATTTCAGTAAATTACTAACGAAAATAGAAGAAAATAAAGTAAATGTAGAAGTCTCTTGGTGTTGGAATTTGTAGTGGCTTGAAGAGCTGTCTGAGTTTGTTGAATGATGTGAAAAGAGTTGATTTGAAATGGTGCTCATCACAGTCTTTGCTAAACATCCAAGATGGAGTGTTTGTACTTGACTATGGCCTGCTTCTCCCCCTGTGTGCATGAAATCTTATTCATCATCATCTTCATCCCCAAACTCCTCAGAACCACCAGCTGAGCTGGATAGTCAAATTCATCACCAGCTGTGAAGGGCATGGTAGTGATTGCATCCTTGGCCCTTTGCATAGAAGCAGTTGTGTGCACGAAGTTGAGAATTCTCTCAGAAGCCACATTGTCCTGTTCAGCTAGAACTTGATAAGCTGGAACATGGTGAGTAAATGCCTCAGCTTTAAAAGAAACAGAGTCTAAGACAGCTTGATAATCTTGCTGAAATAGCTATTTCTTTTCAGCCTCATTGACATCCCTTAATTGTGTTCTAGAACAATTGATAATTTTATTATTTGGCCATATTAGTTCTTGAAGTTTCAGTAACTATTTTTTCTTCAGGAATTCAATTTTACCTGGTTTATTAACAGGTATTTAAAGTGCTTGCATAACGGGGAAGATCTGTCATCGATATTCCACTTCATGCCTTTTTACTTTTTGAAAACCCGTTATAAACATTAATGAACGAGAGACTTAAAGTTGTAGTTCATGTGCAATTTTTGATATTATTACCCAATTATCGTATCATAATCTTTAATTTTTTTGGATTGTTATCTCTTGTGTAAGGTGTGCTCTCATGGATCTACAACATTAATGAACGATGAGCTTTTTTGAGTTTCAAGTGGAGGTGAACATATCTCTCATGCCATCCATCTCAAGGATTAATGATTTTCTCCCTTTATTTCTTCCTATTACTTTTATATTTGTCGTATTTTTTTCTCCTTTCATATTCTCTTTTCATGGAATTTAGATTTTAGCCTTTACAATATGTTCTCCTGAAGGCATGTACATAATTTTAACTAAGATGAGCTTTTCTGAGTCTTTTGCACGCTAGAACCAGGTGATTGATTTATATCTTGGATCAGAGTTACAAAATATGTAAAGTACAAAGTGATTATTAAAGTAGGTCTATTTATCAAGCTTCAGGTTGGATAGCGATCGCATTCTTAGCTAATCCTCCCATAGGTAAAAAGTTTTAGGCATCATCATCTTATCGGTCATGAACATTCACTACGCCATAAGTGCACATAGGCAACGATTTTTATCCAGCGTTGCACAAAAAGCGTTGCATTATCTACAAAATTTTCAGTTTATTGCAACACAGTGGTGAAAGCGTTTCATTACATTCAAGCTACCATTGCTAATAACTGTTAGTGTTGCGCACATGCAGTAGAGGTCATAGCGTTGCATTAGATATTTTTTTATTTAATAAATGCTGACGTGGAAAATAAATCTGAGGTGGCATGCTGGGGACCCACGGGTGCTAACGTGGCATGTTAACGTGTCATGCCATGTCAGCATTTTGGGCCCCACATATGGGGCCCATTGGTGACGTGGAATGCTGACGTGGCATGCATCACATGCTAACATGGGATTAGTGGGACCCACATGGGGGCCCAAAATGCTGATGGCATGCTGACGTGGCACACAGTGGGGCCCACTTGCTGATGTGGCACTTCAGGCATTGTATTTGCTTTATGGTGTTGTAGTAGGTTATTTAGTGTTGCGTTAGTTATTGTACTATTCTTAAAATTTATTTGTTATATTCATGTTATAATTTTTTTAAAATATTTTTAATTGTCCAACCGTACAAATTTTGTTTCCTACTAGTTTTAGAGATGTGTAATTTTTTTTTAAAAAAATAAATTTTATATCACGCTTTTTTAATAGTCAAACCCCGGTGCACACGGGTTCACATTACGTAGTCTTGTTCCGGGTGGTGATTCTATTTTTTAAAATTTTTGTTCAACGATCCAACCATACGGATGATGATACCCACTAATTTTAAATGTCTAAATGTTTTTAAAAAAATTAAATTTTATATCGTATGTTTTATAATAGTCAAATTACGGTCAACACGGGTTCCTATAACCAAGACTTGTCCCGAGTGGTGATTCTATTTTCTGAAATTCTTGTTCAATGATCAAGCGTACAGATGATGTTACCTTCTAATTTTAGAGATGTTTAATTTTTTTTTTTAAAATTTAGATTTTATATCACGTGCTTTTTTAATAGTCAAATTACGGTCAACACGGGTTGCTGTTACCTAGTATTGTCCCGAGTGATTATTCTATTTTTTAAAATTCTTGTTCAACGATCCAACCGTATGGATGATGATACCTACTTATTTTAAAAATGTGTAATTTTTTTTTTAAAATTTAGATTTTATAGCGTTTGTTTTTATAATAGTCAAATTACGGTCAACACGAGTTCCTATAACCAAGTCTTGTCCCGAGTGGTGATTCTATTTTTTTAAAATTCTTGTTCAACGATCCAACCGTACAGATGATATTACCTACTAATTTTTAAGTTGTTTATTTTTTTAAAAAAAATTAGATTTTATATCATGTGTTTTTATAATAGTCAA
>NW_027420109.1:0-13437 GCF_009905375.1 Apium graveolens
ACATACAATCAGGAACACCACATGCTTTATGAGAGGGATTAACAATAGGCAACTTATGCATGGTAGACATGGCATTTGTGTTATCCAACTCATGTGTGTCTGAGTTAGTCTCAGTTGCTTTCACAACCTTGACTGGAACTTTTGACACACTTGACTTGGAGACAGCTTTCTCATTAGCATTATCTTCAGCACGGATTTCTTCTTGAATAATAAAGAGGTCTCATCAAATGGTTCAGCAATTGATTCTTTATAGAGGGGTTCATCAACACCCTTAAGCACATGTGGTACTTCCCTGCCTTTAGCACAGACATGAGGAGGGGAGTTTATGCCTAATTTTCCAATAGCAGCATTGTAATCATAACCTATTCCATGTTTGATTAACAGCTTGCTTATTGTAAAACTCTTTGGACTTCGAACAAGAATTAAAGTAAGCTTTAACCTTAGCCTCAAGACCGGTGATCTTGTCTTTGAGAATAGTTTCAAGTTGTCTATAACAGTCAACTCTATTCTCTAGAAAAGATACTTGTTCTTTTAATTTATCTTGATTAATGTGCACAAGTCTTAATTCATTGACCTCTTTCTCAAGGTCTTTGATTTGTTGATTTAACAATTCATTATCACGACGAGCACAATCTAAGGAACCTCCTAGATGATAAACTAATTCAGCATCAGTAAATTTTACCTCTTTTCTTGACGATGAGGTTTTGCATCACTAGCCATGAGAGCAAGATTCCCAACTTCTTCATCTTCACTGTCAGTATCATCCCAGCTTCTTCCCTTTGCCAGGTAAGCCCTTTCAGATTTACTCTTCTGATTAGAATCGTAAGAGTTCTTCCTAATTGTTTTGGCTTCCTGCATTCTGTGGCAAAGTGTCCCAACTCATTACAGTTGAAGCATCGAATGGTGCTTCGATCAACCATCCCTGTTTTATACCCACCACTGCTGGTGTTAGAGGATGAAGATCCACCTTTCTGGAATCTGTTGTAGTTGGACTTGTACTTGAACTTGGGATTCCTTTTGAATCTGACATTTGAGAATCTCTTGACAATCAGGGCCATTGACTCATCCTCCAATTGCTCCAGTTCTTCCAAGGAATAAAATCATCTCCTGATTGATTTGTAGTAGGAGGATCAAATTCTGCTACTATCACATTTCTTCAACCTTGGAAGACTGTACCATTCTTTCTGACTGTTGAGATTGTTGTTGATATTGTGGTTGTGTTGTTGTTCATCAGCTACTAGAGCAGTAGACGTGCTGACCACTCTTCCTTTCCCGTAAACTTCCTTCTGCTGAATCTGCTCCAACTCATAAGTCTTTAACACACCATAGAGCCTTTCCAAAGAAATCTCACTCAGATCTCTTGCTTCTCTTATGGCAGTGATTCTATGTTCGAGATGAGTTGGCAGTGTTAAAAGGAACTTTTTGTTGACCTCCCTGATGGAATAGTATTTACCATTAATGTTCAGGTTGTTGATCAATGCATTGTACCTCTCAAACACTTCAGTGATTCCTTCTCCTGGATTGGATTTAAAGTATTCATACTCAGAGGTTAGGATTTCTAACTTGTTCTCCCTAACTTCCTCTGTGCCTTCATTAATAACCTCAATAGTTTCCCAGATATGTTTGGAATCTTTACAATTCATCACATGTCTATTCATCAAGGGATCAAGGGAATCTACTAAAATTAATTGAAGGCTAGCATCCAGGGAGGCTTCTTCTTTTTCAGCAGGAGAAAATCCTCAGGATCTTTCACATAAGTTCTGCTTTGGTGATCACCACATCATTTTCTATTACCTCTGGTTCAATAACCATAGGAATTTTTGGACCCTTCTTTAACACTTCAGATATTTGGGATTAGCAACTTGTAAAAACAATAGCATCTTCTTCTTCCACATACATAATTTTCTTTATCGAATAGTGGAATTTTAACGGTTCCAACTTTTTGTGTAGTCATTATGAATTTTTGAGTGAATAAAAAATTCAAGGAGTGAAAGAAACACAAAAGTCTAGGATCTTGATTTGTACGTTAATCAGAAGGCTCTGATACCAATTGTTAGGTCCCAATATGTTTGTAGAAGGGGGGTTGAATACAAACAATACCGTTTAATCGAATAAAATGCGGAATAAAAATTGAAACAAAATTCAAGTTAAATAAAACTTTTATTAAACTTGAAAGGTGTTACAACAACGGTATGTTACAAGGATTAATCTCAAATCAATTATACAAATTAGAATAAATTCGACATGAACTTTTTCTATTTTTGCAATAATTAGATCAAATGCTAAAAGCGATTTGAGATTAAGTTCTAGGGATTTTGATCCGCTAGATAGTTACACAAGAACAACAAAGAATTTCTAGTGGATTGGATTTAACAATAACTGCTAGAAATAAATGCTCTGAGAATTTTACAATAATTTCTCTGCTTCTGTTTGTTTTGTGTTCTTTAGTGGTTGGCTGTGTATTCAATTATTTTGACAAAATGATCAGCTTCTGTTTGTTTAAGTAAACAAATCACTCGAATTGAATCAGCATGACATTTGGCAAGACAATCCAAAATGAACTAGCAAGACAATCCAAAATGAACTAGCAAGACAATCCTTTGAACTGGTAGAACTTTCGGTAGGACAATTACTTGACTTGGAAAGACTATCGGTAGGACAATAGAATGACTTGGTAGAACTATCCAGAAAGACTTGGTAGGACTTTCGGTATGACAATCCAATTGTCATACCAGTTCAAATCTGTTTTGCTGATTTTTCTTTTTGAATATAAATCCAAAATCATTTTTGAAAAATGCATAATATTAATTCAGAATTAATTAACCAATTAATTCAATTAATCAATAAATTAATCTTTGCAGATTTGATTTATTTTCTTAATTAAATTAAATGACTTAATTAATTAATAGAGAATTAATACTACTCTTGAACAACAACCACTCTTCTGACAATCTTCTGAAAATCACTGAATCCATTTCACCACTTGAATGTTGACACTCGATGTACTGTCTGGTTCATGAATGACTAACTTCTGTGATGTTTCTCCAAGTCTTGATTTTCTTCAGATTAAATTCCTGTAATTAATTGATACCCTGACGAGATCTCTGTCACTTGGTTAAATCTACAATCTTGATTTATATCACTGAGGCTTGATCAATTACTTGAGCTTCTTCCAGTGAATCTTCAAGTCTGTAGATGAACAATGTTTCTTAACCCTTTGACAGATGTTACTTTGTGAGATCTCTCTGACGATAGATCCACTATTTACTTATTATATTCTTATTTGAGTTGAGTTAAATCCTCGAATAAACAAATAGGCTTAACATATGCCTTTCAGTAGGGTTTATCATAGGGAAAATGCCATTCCACTAAAGTATTTTAAAGAACTGGAACATGTATTATTCTTATTTCAAGTGAATGACAAAATAACAGAAAGTGCTGCAAACTTTTGAAGAGTCAAATTCAGAAACAGAAAAGGCTTTATTCTGTTAAGTCTGACAGCACATATCTTCCAAAGTACAGAGATCACAAGGGTGATATTGTTGATTTGAAATCTTTTCGATTTCTGCACTATCCTTCTCTTCGTTACCACCTTGCGCTTTTTTGCCTGATTCCTGCAAAATATACAACACTTGCTACTAACTATATATTCTTATTAAGACATTCCTTTAACATCTTAAAATTTTAGATAAGTGTTTACTCAATATTGACTTCCTGCTATCTATAATATTCTCACAATTTATGATTTATGATGAACACTAAAAATAATTAATGCTCTTACGATGGGTGCCCATGTTTTCCACCCATAAATGGACAGTGAGGTGGGGTTAATTATATGATCCCTATTTTCCTTTAATGTTTGCCTTTCATCAGAATTTTTGAGAAATTTACATGCGAGATTTGGAATTTATTTGATACCAATTTAGTATATCTAAAATTATTTAAAAAACAAATACATTAAATTTAGACGGAAAAAATTGTATGGTAAAAAAGAAAAATGAAAAAAATAGCTGATTTTTTTTAAAAATTAACAAAAATAATCATTCTGAAAAAAGTGACCAATTTTAGCCGATTGAATACTCCACTGTCACTTGAGTATCCTAATTTTTATAAGATAGTACACTGATACTTGGGTATTTCAGTACACTGATACTTGGGTATTTCATATATAACATATTCCACTGAAAGTTGAATATCTCAAATAAAATGAATACTCAACAGTCGGGTATCCCATCAGGCAAAATTGGTCAGCTTTGTAGAAATTGGTTATTTTTATTAATTTTATATAAAATAGGTTAAATTTATCATTTACCCGGTAAAAAATACTTGTAAATAGAATATGAAATATAGATAACTCAAAATTCCGTCGTGGTTTTCGGGAATTTACATTTTTTATAATTTGAATGCAAAACATGAAAAGCATTATGACAAATCCATGAAGAATATTTGTCCCATTGTTAATTAATTTTCAATTTTTAAACGGTAGACGAGTCACAAGAAAAAGTAGCTGTATGCATGATGAAAATCCACATTGATTGATATCCAATATATTCCTATTAACATATAAAAACTTTAACTGCAATTTAAGCATTAAATTTATTATATTGCATAATGAAATATTCAAGATTTTGTAATATCCTTGACAATCCATGTATATAGTAATAAATGTCCATAATCAATTACGCGTATATATAGGATAATCATTTTTTTTTTCTTATTTTGCTTAAATAATTGCACCCTTTAGACAAAAATACTGTTACTTTTTTAACTTTTTTTCATTTTTATACTCAAGCTGTCTTTTTCTTTACAGTTTGTCAACATTTTCACACACAAACACACACTGATACTTACACACTACCAATCATACATTAAATTTAAGAGCTACTCTGGAGAGATTTATGGGAGAGATTTTTGTTTGCTGGTGAGGAGAAATGGGGTGATTGGTGTTATGCAGACGAGAGCCTTTTTAGTTGTGATCATTCATCAGATTATTCACATTTGCTGAAATTTTAGGAAATTGGTTAGTTTTTTTTAGTCATTAGTTTGATGATCTTGATAGCTTTTCGGATACCCTTTTGGCCATTTTATGCAAAGATCATGTTTTTTTGTGTTTGATTTTGGTTTGGTTGGTTGAATTGGTCTATGTTTGGATTATATGTGTGTTTTGTTTGTTTATTTATTCTGTTGGAAAAGTTTTTTTTTTGTTAGTTTGTGATGAGTTATTTCTTGAATTGGGATCAAGTATTGATGTTTACGATTTATGTTTTTTAATATAATGTTGATGTTCCTACTAATTGATATGGATAGGCTAGTAATATATGAAAAATTGCAGCTTGTTAAATTAATGAGGTTTAAGATTTTAATTAAGTTTTCTCTTTATATCGATCAGAATTGTTGTGTTTAGTGGCTTGGATGTTGAATCATTGAGTTGCATTTTCCATTTAGATGTTACCATGTAAATGTGTCTTTGATCAAGTTGTTAATTTGTGAAATGTAGTAGCTCTGGAAGCCGATGTTAGCTGTTAAGCGCTCTTGAATTTTATGTGTTTAGCTTTTGCATTCTGCTGCCGTTTTTAACTAACTTATGTGTGGACAGGTGTAAGAGAGCTAGTCATCAGTCTTGATCGATCGTTAGCTACTAGTTGTTAGAAGTTTTCTGGGAGGTTTTGTTGGAGCCATGGCGACATTGGCACACTCTGAGTCAAGTCGCTTGTATTCTTGGTGGTGGGACAGCCACATTAGCCCGAAGAATTCCAAATGGCTACAAGATAATCTTACAGGTATTGTTTTTTCCTTGTATATTTTTTAAGGATGAGTATCTCTTCTGGCAGCTACTACCTGCTCAATGCAGTTTATTTATTAGTGATATTTTCTGCAAATTGCCTATCTGAGAGGATGTCCGAGGAATATGGATTTGAGCTTATATTTATGACAAGAGATTAGCATAAAATATGTTGTTTAACATAACTTAAAGGGATTTGTGTTGATCTATATATGTTAATGTTATCATTTTTATCCATCCACTAATTAAAGCTTTAAATGGATGCATACTCTTAAACAAATATCTATTTCTGTTATAACTTCCAAGTTGTACGCCCTCAGAGATACAGTTACAACAATGTACTGATACAACTAAATTTCTGCAAACCTGAAGGATGTACATGAAAATTAAATTAATTTTTAACTTGTTTCTTTGCCTCTGCATATCGTACTTCAGATCTGAACACAATGCATCTTGTTTGAACAGATATGGATGCTAAAGTAAAATCAATGATTAAGCTCATTGAAGAAGACGCTGATTCCTTTGCAAGAAGAGCGGAGATGTATTATAAAAAGCGACCTGAACTCATAAAACTGGTTGAGGAGTTTTACCGAGCATATCGTGCACTAGCTGAAAGGTATGATTATGCGACAGGGGAGCTTCGCCAAGCTCATCGAACCATGGCAAATGCATTTCCTGACCAGGTACCTTTTGCACTGGCTGATGAGTCACCTTCAGGATCTGCCAATGTGACAGAACTTCACATGCCCGGAATTCCGCTTATCAGTACTTCATTTTTCAATAAAGATGACTCAGATAAGAATGCATTGATGTCTCCTGCATCTGATCAACATTCAGCTCAGGTTTTTCAATTTCATCCGGGAGATTCTGATGTCACAGGGATGCAACATCACGATTCAATTTTTGGCACAGGAGGGGTGCCAGGTAACATAAAGTCTGAAGAAGGAAGTTTACTAAACGGTCCACGGAACGAAGTGGCTAAATTATTGAATGAAAATCTGGAACTGAATGTCAAGTTCCTTTCTGAGTCTGAGCGTGCTGCTAAAGCTGAAAGAGAAGTTCAATACTTGAAGAAGGCACTGACTGATATGCAGGCTGTAAAAGAAGCTGTTCAATATCAATATCAACAGAATGTTGACAAGTTATCGAGTTTGAAGAGTGAACTTATCTCTGCAGAAATGGATTCAAAGAAGCTAAGTGGACAAGCGAGCAAAGCTGAATCTGAATTATCTTCATTGAAGGAAGCCATTGTTAAAGTGGAGGCAGAAAGGGATGCTGTTTCTGATAGAAACAAGGATTTCCTGGAAAGGATATCTAACCTGGAGATCACGATTTTGCACACCCAAGCTGATGCAAAAGAACTTGAGGAGCGAACACTTAAAGCAGAGATTGAAACTCAAATCTCAAAGAAAGAACTTTCCCAATTAGAGGGGGAAAAGGAAGCAGGGCTTCTTCAGTACAAACAGTGTCTAGAGAAGATATCTGATTTGGAGAAAAAGGTATTCGTCGTGGAAAGTGATGCAAGACATCTTAAACAGCAAGCTGAGGTAGCTGAAACCGAAGTTGCGAAGCTCAAGGTAATTCTTGCTGAAGTTACTGCACAGAAAGAGGCTACAGCTCTTCAGTATAAGGTTTGCTTACAGAAAATATCTAATCTGGAGAGTGAAATCTCCTGTGCCCAAGGGGAAATCAGTTTCCTGAAAAATGAAATTCTGTCGGGGGCTACAAAACTTAAAACTGCTGAAGACAAATGTGATACGTTGGAGATGTCAAATCGAACACTACGATTGGAGGCAGACAATCTATTCAAGAAGATCACTCTGAAAGAGAAAGAACTTACTGAGAAGCATGGAGACCTAGAAAAGCTCCAGGCGTGTCTGCAAGATGAACGCTCAAGGTATGCTCATGTTGAAGCTACCCTCGTTAAATTGCAGAATATGCACTGCCAATCTCAGAGGAGCAGAGAAATTTGACATTGGAGCTTAAAAATGGGCTTGAGATGTTGAAGGACATAAATTTGTGCAGGCATGGTCTGGAGGAAGACATTCAGCAGATTAAGGATGAAAATTGTAGTTTAAAGGAACAAAATTCATCTTCTACAAAGTCTATGAAGGCTTTGCAAAATGAAATAATTGGCTTGACTAGGATGAAGGAGAGATTTAATGAAGAAGTAGAAATGCAATTGGGTCAAAGTAATGCTCTTCAGAATGAAATTTCCTGTCTTAAAGAGGAAATAGTCTACTTGAACAGAAACTACCAAACATTAATAAAACAAGTGGAGATGGTTGGTTTAGATCCGAAATGCTTTGGCACTTCAGTAAGGGAGTTGCAGGATGAGAACTTGCAGTTGAAACAAATGAATGAGAAGGACAAAGATGAAAAAGAAATCCTTTACAAAAAGTTAGTAAACATGGTGGAACTTTTGGAGAAAAATGCTGCACTTGAGAGCTCCCTGTCAGATGTTACTAGTAATTTGGAAGGATCACAGGAGCAAGCTAAGGTACTGCAAGAATCTTGCAACATCCTGCAAGGCGAAAAATGTGCCCTTGTTGCTGAGAAAGAGGCTCTTATATCCCAGTTAAAAGTTATCACCAAGACTATGCAGGAACTCTCAGAGCAAAACAGTGTTTCTGAAAGTTCACTGTGTTTTGCAAATAGCGAGTTGCAAAGTTTAAGAGAGAAATCAAAGAGCTTAGAAGAACTATGCCAGTTTCTTGGTGATGAGAAAGCTAATCTTCGACATGAAAGAAGCACACTTGCTGCACAGTTGGAAATAGTTGAAAGAAAAATTATTAATTTGGAAAAGAGATTTATAGAATTCGAAGGAAACTACTCTGGAATGAAGATGGCAAAAGAAACACCACACTCTCCACTAGAAGATTTAATGGTTTCCCTGGAAGTGGGGAAACATGAGCATGAAAGTTTAAAACAGCTGACTGAATCCAGGTTGGCTAGTCTTGAGGAGCGAATTTTCCTCCTCCAGGAAGAAAGTAGGCAAAGTAAGAAAGATTTTCAAGAAGAATTTGAAAAATCTGTTGTTTCCCAGTTCGAGATCTATATCCTGCAGAAATTTGTGGCAGATATGGAAGAAAAAAATTATTTGCTATTGACTGAGTGTCAGAAACAAATTGAAGCTTCCAAATTGGCGGATCAGTTGATTTCAGAGCTGGAGAATGAAAATCTTGAGCAACAGGTGGAAGAGGAATTCATGTTGGTTGAAATTGAGAAGCTGAGATCGGGATTGCGTCAAGTTCGGAAGGCTCTTGAAAATGGTTCAAGTATTGGCTCTGAAAATGTTTCTGGAAATGATCATATATCAGTGCAACATATATTAGAGGATATTAGAATGATGAAGCACTCTCTCTCGAAATACAATGATGACATGCAACGGCTAGTTATTGAGAACTCACTTCTCCTAACTTTATTTGGGCATCTGAGGTTAGAGGGCTTAGAAGTTGAATCAGAGAAAAATTGCATGGACCAGGTTTCGAAAACTATGTCAGATCAGTATTTGATTATGCAAAGTGAGTGGCACAAACTTCTTGAGATGAACAGAAAATTGAGATCTGTGACCATGGGAAACCACCATGTTAAGGTGCTTAATGCTGAAGCGCAAAATCTGAACATTAAGCAGGCTGGCATGCAGAATTCTTTCCTCGAATCAAAGGAAGAGTATTCAAACATTTGAAGGAAACAGAGCTCTGTCGAAATCATTCTCAGATATGATGCAGAATATACCAAAAGTGAATGGGGAAGATAGCGCTGTCATCAAAATTTCATCAGCATGTGGTAATCTTTCAACAATTTTCAGTAGTTTGAGGACTAAGAATGCAGAGGAGTTGAAATTACTTTCAGAAAATATATGCAAACTTTTCGAAGTTAACTGTGAACTTGTAAATGAGGTGAGTACATTGCGAGAGGAGTTAGGCATGCATGAAATAGAAAAATTGTTTATGGCAGATTTACTTGAGAAACTGGAGATGGATCTCTCTGAGTTTAAAAATTTGAACTGTAGACTGAAGCTAGAATTATTAAGTGCAAATGATTACCTGAGCGAAGGGGAAGAAGAGCTCTTTGATGCAGAAATGAAGCTTGCAGTGGTTGAGAATTTGAACTCAGAATTGCAAAGAGCTGTGGATAGGATGAAGAAAGAATATGAAGAGTCAGAATCCATAAGAGAAAATCTAGAGATTGTAATTCAAAAGAAGACTGAAGACAATTTCAAGCAGAACAAGAATCTTCAAGATATGCTTGAAGTGAAAGGAAACTTAGAGTTTGAGCTGGCTATGTTAAGCGAAGAAATTAAGGAGAGAAGAATTAGAGAGGAGTATTTAAGTTCGGAACTGCAAGAAAAACAGAATGAGTTTGAGCTCTGGGATGCCGAGGCTGCAACATTTTGTTTTGATCTTCAACTTTCTGCAATTCGTGAACTGCTTTTTGAAGATAAGGTGCATGAACTTTGTGGAGTGTGTGGGAGTTTGCAAGATGAAAATGCTTCAAAGACAAAGGAAATCGAATTGTTGAAAGAAGAAGTAAGCTTCCAGTCAAGTGAAATTAGAGGATTGAAATCCCAGATATTTCCATACTCTCCTGCTGTTGATTCTATAAAGGAGGAAGTGTATTCTCTTGAGCAGAATTTCCATGCATGGGCAAAGCTTGATGTAGCTAACTATCAAACACCAAAGGTTATACATATTTTCATGAAACTGATTTAATTACTTTTTGATTTTACTGAATTTCACAAGTTCTGTATACATAATGTTCAAACTCTTTTTTTCCTAGGCTGGACTATTTTCATTTCTTGTGTTTAGTTAAGATAAGTTTGTGTCAAATTTACTAGTTATCAATTGGAATGCAAATACCCATTACCCAATGAGATTTCTTGGAGGAAAATTTATATGCAAATGAATGCATATCAGGAATTTTTAAAGATAATTTTGTGTGCTGGTTTAAAAGATCTTTTTAGTTGTAGTTATCAATTTTCTACGATTACTTTATAAGTTACTTTAAATGGGTTTAGCTGAAGATTGACATCCTCACATTTTATTAGTCAACGTTTCACTTTTGTTCCTTAGAAACTGTGGTATGAACGTGGTCAATTTGAATTATATGTTCTCATTTCAGTTGTTCTACTCGAATTGATTGGTCTAATACTTGATAATTTGCATTTTGTAGGATATAGAGTCGGAGTTTCATGCTCATGAAAAGATGGAAGATCAAGATTTGCATGTATTAGATGAAATTTTGGAATTGCAGAAGTTGCAGAACCGGATTAAAGAGGTAGAAAAAGTTGTCGTGGAAGAAATGAACAGGCTTGAGAGACTGGAGAGTTCAAGGCCTGCCATGAAATTAGAAGCTTCTGTGCAAGATACTCTAGACTTGAAATCTAGAGGTAGATCAGTTCGACAGAAAAGTAAATATAAGGAGGACGAAAAACTTGAGGATGATCTCAAGTTCCAGAAAACTATGCCTGAAATTCTCGAAGTCAAGAATGTGATTCTAATGAAAGGTTTTCCACTCAACCAAGTGTCTGGTGGTTCATTATATGGAAGAAGCAGGAGAGGAAATAGTCTTCCAGCTGAGCAGATACGTTTATGTTGGGAAACAAATGAAGATAACCACCGTGTTGATCAAAATTTGATTGAGCTACAAAACCAGGTTTATGAACCCACAAAGAATGTTGTTTACAACGACTTTGAATATGTGGAGCATCAGAGTGAAAATCCATCTTCAGAGTTAGACATGGAGAAGGAACTGGGTGTTGATAAATTACAGGTCTCCACGACTACGTCAATGCCTAGTAGGAGGGAACAAGAAAAAGATATTAGAGAGACTTGCTTCTGATGGTCAGAAACTGGCAAATATTCAGACAAATGTGCAGGATCTGAGAAGAAAACTGGACACAAACAAGAAGAGCAGAAACACTAAGAATGTTGATTTGGAGACTGTTAAGGAGCAGTTGTTAGAAGCTGAAGAAACAACTATACAACTGATTAATCTGAATGGTCAAATGACTAGGAAGATTGAAGACATTCCAGTTTCTAAGATGGGCAACGATCTATAGACTTGGAGAAGGCAGCTAGTTTCCAAAAAAAGAAAGTTTCAGAACAGGCGCGGAAAGAGTCAGAGAAGATCGGAAGATTGCAGTTAGAGATTCAAAAAATCCATTACGCCTTGCTGCAACTGGAAGATGGGAAGAAAAACAAAGTTACTAACAGATTTTCCAGGACAAAGAGCAGAACTACAGTTATCTTGCAAGATTTTATTCACGGTGGCAGAAGAAGTAGCATCAGGAAAAAGAAGGGTCGTCTCTGTGGGTGTTTCAAACCTTCTTCGACCAATGCTGGAGGTAACATGTAACTATGTGAAGCATTTTTATCTAATTAACAGTAAGTTATTATCCCTTGATATATGTTCGTTGTAGATATGTCATGTTTTAGCGGATCATTATAGCGAGAAGAGTATATCATCGTAGAGGTTTAGGCGCTGTAATGGAGAATTATTCAGTGTAATCTAAATAAGATGCTTTAATGATAAATGAACTTTGACTATTATGCCCCTGTGCCATTATTAATATTTCATCCTTCAGTTTGTGTTGAGTGTATGTTTTTGATCTGGCATTAAAAATGTCTAAACTAGAGGACTAGAAATATTACGACTATGATTCATTAAGATTGTTTTTTGGTAAAGGTAAGTTACAGAATTTTAAATACTCATGCACACGCTCCTTTACCGAGGTAGCCTCGACGTCTTGATTAATAAAGAACAAATTTTAAAATACTGTCAAAATGTTTTCCTTTAAGTTAGGTGTTAAGCAGAAGTTTTTTACAAGTTAGGTCTAATCACATAGCTTAGTTGGTGTAATTTCCTAACTGCAGACCTCAGTTGTTTACAGCCCAGTTGATCAATAAAATATATAAAAATTAAAAATACTTGGAATTTGTAACTTGTGCTGAATGGTGATTATATCAAAAGGATATTTTTCAATTTCTTAGCTGAGAACAAAACCTACTTGCCAGTCCTCTTCCCCTGATATATTCTTGAACTGCCAAAGCCAATATATTATGCTACCACTATGCAGTTGTGTGTGATTTTTTTATTTGAGTTCAAAATATTGCTCCCAGGAACATTTCTTACTTCCAACAACTTTAGGTGGAAAATTGACAATAGAACAAGAAGCCTATTATATTTAACATTAAGATACTTGCTTACGATTAGTATCTCTACATTTTCCATATTACAACTGTATAATATTTATGTATACATTTCTCTTGTCCCTCTCCCAATATGAAGACCTGTTAGGAAAATAGCTCAAGGAATATATTGAGTAAAGAATATGTTGGTGTCAACTATGATTAGTTCTCAAGTGTTAGGTAGTTGACTTGTGAAATTCCAACATTCCAGAACTTTTATAGTTTGTGTGTTTCCTGGATATTTTTAGGGTTTTGTTATTCTCTTCACGTCCATGTATCTTTTTCTCCAGCTATAGATATCATGAGTGAGTTTGTGTGTGTGTGATTGTTGATCTTTCCCTATCCATGACCAGTTTAAAGTTTCGTGCTTTCACTGTAAGTCTATAACCAAGCTATGCTTTCAGGGGGCTCTTTCCCGCGTTCTTATAAATATGTTTTCAGATTTTGTGGTGGTGCTTCTAT